>NC_056733.1:1324141824-1324441824 GCF_019279795.1 Protopterus annectens
TAGTACAACAGTTGCCTTTCACAGGTCAGCTGCTAATATTGAGGATATCACACTTGCACATTAAATACTATGGTGACACTACAAACCAAGGACACACCTCACACATGCATTAACTACCAGTGTACACAACAGTCAACTATACATATGGCATATTACCTGCACGTTCACTGTCTTGCTGCTGCGTGGCTCCAACCTCCATCATAATGCATGTCTGCTGCTGTTGTTGTTGCTGGCGGACTGGAACCACTACACTCATGAGTAGTCCCTCCAGTCTGGTAAGTGGGGGATGTGTAGTCACCCCACCACCTGTGGCGACCTGTTGCCTGTGGATATCCGACACACGCTGACGGACATGTCTGATTAAATCACTGCAGTGATGTCGTACCTGCTCATATGTCCTATTATGCGTGCCTATGTCATTTACCCGACGGACAAGGTCTTGCCACAGTGCAGCCCTCTCCTGCTGATTCTGGCTGGTGCGGGAAAAGAGTATTGCATAATCCTGCACCAGGCTCTGGTGTATCTCCTCATCCTCAGCTGTGGAGTAAGTGGGATTCCATGGGTGGGCCATGTACCTGAGAAAGAAAATAACCTGATATCAGCAATATATGTCAGCAGAATTTGGCACACATACTACACATGCTACTCGACTGTTATGATACAACATATCTCACATATGTAGCATCTGTCTGTCTATTGGTGGATACACAAGTAAATGGCCAGGTATCAGTGCTCAGCCAGCAACTGTGCAACAGTACCTGGCACACTCCATATGACATACTACCAAACCCCAGCAGTCAGAACACTGATTCAGGTCAAGAGCACCTCCTCACTCTGGGGGTTTGTATCTAGGTACTGTATGGCCTACATCATCAACTACTGTGAGCTGACCACACACTGATTGCCCTGGATATACATATCCCACCTCCACCGCCTGCACAAACGACTATAGTGAATAACATTACAGATGCAAACTTTACACTTTGTAACAGTGACATGGTATCCTTTCAGCCCACTGGGCCAGTGGCAGATACAACCCACAATGCTGACCCCAACACAATTGCTTTCTACAGACATCTCCGAGAATGCATGGATCATGCAATCCCATATATGACCAAGACACTCTCCACAAAGGGACTGCATCCTATCTGGTGGACCCCAGCCATAGACAGATTGTATTACAGAAGATGGAAGCTACTGCAAGACAGAGCATAATTCCATAAAGGGAGGGCATGTCTGAGCAGCACTAGTAAGGATCTATTTTCCATCATCCAAACATCCATGGGCAACTTTGAGAGGGAAATCAAGAGGGACACTACAGATAACCAGAAGGCCTTCTTCAGTTATGTTAGCAACCTGGTCAGGATCCATCCTCTATGCCCATAGTTAGTACACAACAACACATATTTCACTGACACCACAGATATTGACAACATTGTGGCAGACAGGATCTGTGCAGGTGTCACCCCGCCCTCTCCCCCAAAATAAGACATAGTTATCCCAGCTGACTGTAACCTCCCTGTCATCACTGATGTCCAGGTGAGAGCCACCGTCAGGACAGCAGAATACACAACATGAATGGGACCTGATGGTATCCCCAGTTGCATGCTACATAAACTCTGACAGGAGCTAAATACACATATAGAAGTGCTATGTAACACTAGCCTGACTATGGGATATGTACCTGTACACTGGCGCACAGCAGCAGTGGTTCCACTCCACGAAGGAGGCACCTCAACATACCAATACAATACAACACAATACATTACATTACAATACAATACTATACAATATGCTATTGCCCCTGGGACTACAGCAGCGTACTGTTCTGCTGCCCTGACCATTGTGACACATGGTGTGATGGTACCTGCTGCTGTCACACAGTTACACAGGGTGACTCATATGACATATTACCTATCTGGAACAAAAATTGAATCACACCAACCAAATCTCTTCTTCCAATCCGCGCCCCTGTACTCGGGCAGAATGAAAAACAGTTAACCAACGTGAATTCTCAGCTGAACAAGACACAAGGCAGCAGTTTGCTCGTGCAATATGTTTTAATGTATAAAATCAGTAAAAATCCAAATGGTTTAGCGCTTTCATCTGTCGCAGACAGATTTCATCAGAACCAAGCTCCCAGTCACATACTCTGACGTTTATACTACCATTTTGGCGCCTTTTTTGTATATATAAAACCTATTAATAAAACTTTTGGATACCAATGCCTTTTGTAAATATAATGCTTCATAAAAAACTTCTAATACATATGTAACATTGTTACATTAATACAAAATAATTTAAATTTAAAATTTTAAATACCATATAATTTAAGGACATAATATATAAACATTTGTGTATACAATTGATATTAATTGATACTACTAATACATTTATACCTCCTACTAATCAAAAAATATCTACTTATTATGCTACGTGAACAATGTACTCATTGGACCTATCAAGAACTACACGCAATGTATCTTGCAATTGATTGACACTGTACGACAATGGTATTATGTCATACTTATATCTCCTGTAACTATGAACCCTAATGTACTCAATGTCCAATATATTTTATTGTATATTGTAATGTGGCTGTATATTCCTATGCGTTTCCCAACAATAAAAAGGGTTTCAAGCTGATGTATTCATTCAAACCTGGGAATGTGGTGGCATCCAGCATGATTTGCCATTTGCTTTCTAAACATCCCAGTTTTGCTTTCCAATTGCCTCTATCTACTGAGCAGTCAACCTGATCCAATATTGAAAATATAAATGTATGATCCTTACTTGTGGCCTTTGTATGTTTACTCAAGGCATTATTTTCATCTTCTTTTTTAGTTTTATAACAATGCTCACTCAGAAGTTATATACATCTCTCTCTCTCTCTCTCTCTATATATATATATATATATATATATATATATATACATATATATGTATATAGATATATCTATATGTATATATATATATATATATATATATATATATATATATATATATATATATATATATATATATATATGTCTGTATACATATACACATATATATATATATTGATGTACATATATTGCTATAGATGTGGAGAGGGGGACACACAGAGGGGGTGAGAGTGACAGAGGGGGTGGGACAGGCTGTGTTGAAGGTGTCATATACAGTCATACCTGTAGATAGTCAGATCAGTCTGTCTTTGTATATGTATCTACATATATCTATATCTGTATGTGTGCATTACATATATATGTTTGTACAATATTCTATCTACATCTGTCTATGTATTCCTACATTTCTCTCGCTCTCTATGTATGTATACATATATGCATATCATATATATATATATATATATATATATATATATATATATATATATATATATATATATATATATATATACATATATATATATATGGGTCTACTTTCATAGACCGAAGCGCCACTTTACCGACACCCGGAAGACCGAGACGGAACGCCCGAACAGGTAGGTTACCGAAAACGCGATATCCCGACGGCTGAGAGACCGACAACAGCAGCGCAGAGCGCTGAGCACGGTAAGTGCGAAAGTGACAGATGTAGTATTGGGGAGCGGACAGGTAAGTGTACGATACTGAGGGATTTTAGGATAGTGTGTGGAAAATGTGAGTGTGCGGTGGTGTCGGACTAAGGGTTCCGGTGAGGTAAGTGTGTGGAAGTGACGAGAGCTGTGTAGGGTAGTGTTAAGTGTGTTAGGTTAGAATGCGGGTGGAGTGAGTGTGCGATAGTGATGGGCTGAATGTTTTAGGGTGTGTTAAGTGAGTTAGGTTAGGGTGCAGGTAGGGTGAGTGTGCGATAGTGACGGTGTTGGGGTTTAGGGGTGTGTTAAGTGAGTTAGGGTTAGGTGCAGGTAGGGTGAGTGTGCGATAGTGACGGTGTTGAGATTTAGGGTGTGTTAAGTGAGTTAGGTTAGGTGCGGGTTGGGTAAGTGTGCGTAGTGTCGGACGTTAGGGTTAGGGTTTAGGTTAAGGTTAGTGGATATGTTGTTGTGCAATGTGTATTTGGCGTTTTGTGTCGGTGTTTTGGTGTTCGGTATGTTGAGTTGTCGGTGTGGTGTGTTGTCGGTTGTTTGGGGTGGGGAAAATGTGTGTCGGTGATTCGTACGTTCGGTCTATGAAAGTAGACCCATATATATATATATATATATACACACATACATATGTTGACATACATATGTATCCATATGTTAGACAGGTATATCAACATGTTTGTCTACCATACTGTATACACACTGTATACACACACTAACATACTGCTAAACATACATAACTGTGAAACCTACTTTGTACATGGCACTACAACCTACAATCAACCAACATTGATATGTGCACATAGATGCTCTCACATACAAATGTATGTACAGCCTTCACTGATAGTTGCTGTATGTCCCCTGCCCTTTACACATCTTCATATACATATGGATACAGACCAATGACACATATGCAAATTAATTAATGCAACTTCCTGGATTGGATTACATTAACTGCACTTTGAGTATAAAATGTGTATGATAGTAACATCTTGCTGTTTGTCTGATGAAGGCAAAATATAAATTTTGCCGAAAACGCTCATTTTTTCTTGTAAAATAAACGTCGGTTTTTACTTCAAGTCTGCTCTCATTGTGTTCCAGCCTGCCTTTTAACAGTTTTTGTGTTTTGTGCTTTTTGGCTTGTTTTTACACATATGGAGGGTTCACAGTATGTAGACCTTTATAGTATTACTTTACATTACCTGTGTTTGTCACAGCTGCTTGTGTTGCCATCTGGTTCTCTGTCCTGCTGCTCCACTTCCCAATTGTCAGCTTTCAGGTGGCTGTTGCTGAACAATTTGTTTGTGTCTGCTTAATTGCAATTTTCTCTGTCTCTGTCTCTGTCTCTGTCTCTCTCTCTCTCTCTCTGTCTGTCTGTCTCTCACATCCTTCTCAGGGTGCAACGAAAGTATTGCATGTGTGGACTGGGAGTACAGTATACTTTTGTAGGTATCTGCATATGCCCATGTGATGGCCTCTGCACCAATTGTTAGCCAGCATTTGCTAATTGCATGCAGCCAGTTGTGTACTGATTGCAGTTCTCACTGTGATTTCAGAACAGTGCTATAAAAAGGTATGTGAGATAGGCGTAGCCCTTTCAGATTTTAAGGGCGGGGACCATGCTGTTATGCTGTGGACAATGTTCTGTGAGTTTAAAGGTTGGTATCTCTCTCATATTTCCAGGTGTGTTGTAGATTAACATTCCTCCATTCATTTCTCCAGTTTCCTGTACTAACTGTGTATGTACACTGACACCTACAACTACTACTACTGTTAATGTTTGTGCATGTGCTTTCCTTTCACTTTTGCTTGCACTTTGCTGCTAAGGCTTCAATAGTTGCCCTTTACAGTCACTACTTGTATGCCTGCTTGGTGTCCTGACTGTAGTGTGCTGCTGTAGCTTTCCTATTTTCCATGTACATTCACACCTTGGAATACTTGCTATATCTGCTAGGGTGTTACAGCATGCCGTGTGGTCTGGCCATGGTGTGGGCCTTGACATCTATTAGGGTATTTGAGTATGCTGCTGAGCAGGCCCCAGAGACTTTCAGGTTCATCTGTTATGTGCCTCATGTAATGGTACATATCAGTGGGGTACACCCATTAAAATGTCTGGTATGCTGCAGTTGTGACTGTGAGTTAGCATGAGCATATGTATTACTACACTTTTTCTGCCATGCAAGTGATGAATACTTTCAGGACTCCATAGTTACCATTGCATGTGTTACACCTTTCTGCCTACTGTTTGTACATTTCACATGGAGTCTGTGGGGCATCCCTGTAAGTCATTCACTGTTGCTATGTCTAGGCTCTTAACTATTCAAATATGGTGGTGTCAGACCCGTCATGTGTACAGATATTTGCAGGTTGTCCACATTTCTGCCTCATATTTTGGTCAATATCTCATGCACACCTTTTTCTGGCAAATCACTCTGGGCTCAAGTCAGAATATGGTGACAAACATTCAAGTTTCAGACTGCATACCCTTCCAAACATCCCACAAAGTGCAGACCCTGTTACTTTCTGAACTGTCTGCGTTTGTTGTAACATTATTTGTAATGTGTCCCTGATTTGGGGCCTTTGCTCCACATATTTTATTACTTGGTCCAGATGTGTTCCTGTAAGAGGTTGTGGGGTATGGGCAGTGATTATCCTGCTGTGAGTATGTGTGTGGCTTGCAAGGTGCTATAGGGACATTATTACCTACTAGCTTCCAACTAGCATGGCTGTTTCTGTTCACACACTACTATTATGGAAATCCACTAGTTTTGATAGTAATTCTAAATGGCATGCTTTGTGTACTACACATCTATATTCGCTTTACATTCATTCCTACTATTACATGATAT
The DNA here is from genome assembly GCF_019279795.1 of Protopterus annectens. Taxonomy (NCBI): domain Eukaryota; kingdom Metazoa; phylum Chordata; order Ceratodontiformes; family Protopteridae; genus Protopterus; species Protopterus annectens. Next base: position 1,324,148,235 of record NC_056733.1, read on the forward strand.
ATTTATTTTAGCACAATGTTCTTGTATAAGAGTCATGGCTTAGTGGCAAGTCATGCAGACTACTGTTTCCAAGGTCCTGGGTCCGGGACTGATAGTGGGATTTTATTTTGCTTTTGAACTGAGTACAGGACCTGCCAATCAAAGTGACTAAGGCACTTTTAAGCAGTTGTAACCAGGTTAGCGCTGGTTTGCGCAGAGCTCACGCATGCGCACTGGCGTTCAGCTCAGCGCACACCCGCTTACAACTGCTTAAAAGTGCTTACTCTTGCGCACACCCGCGCTAATTTCTTTGAAAGAAATGAAAATGGGGAGACAGGAAAGTGGTGAAAAAGGGGTCACAAAGAGGGTAAGACAGTAGGGAAACAAGCTTGGGATGTGCAGGAGGGATATAGGTAAGGCCCATAGCTGCCCATTTCTTCATCAGCAACAGCTGTGCATATGTATGTAATTTGGTGTGACATTTGAAACCTTCCACCCCTGAGAGAGGTGTCAGGACAACAATAATACTTGTTGTACAGCCAATTGTAATTGATAGGTTCCATGTCCAGCAGACTTGTGTGCGGAATGGGCAGCTATGTATGGGGCGTAATTTTTTTGTGGGTACAGAGTGCCCTTTTTTTTTTTTTTTTTTTCAGGTGAGAGTGGTATGTCAGGTGACGGAAGTCGGTACAGCTGGGGAGGTAGGTTGGGTAGGTAAACAGACAAGACAAACAAGATGCATACAGGGGCAGTGTATGACACGTGTGTGGGGGTTACGCAATTGAAGGGGATGGAGGTTTGGATATCCAGAGCCCATGATCCCACAGATGGCAACAGTGGAACTGATATCCCCACCCATAGGCAGTTGCCACTGTTCCTTCACTGCCCAGGACGGGGCTGTGCTGGTTGCTGTGTAGGCGGGGCAACAGGCATGCCTGTTAGTTGTGCCACCCGTGCCTTGAGCTGGCGTAGGGGCTCATGAACAGAGTGCCGAATCTCCCTACACACCACAGTCCGGACGCTACGGAGGGTGAGTGGTGGTTCTCCTCTAGCCACACCTGCAGAGGGGGGGCAAGCCCTATCCCCTGCAGCGCTTCCACCCACAGGTGGCACAGGGCCACCGGAGGAGGGTCCGGACTCGGCACTAGTGCCAGGCGCACTCGCCAGGTGGGAGAGGTGGATCCACTGGAACCCGCCTTCCATATCGTCCTATGTTTTGCATTATGTCATGACAGTTTGGGTTAGTGACATATAATACCATTCACAATTAGTTGTAACAGCATGCATTAGTATTCCCATTAACCAAACACCCAGATATTCACACCATTGAACAGCGTGCATAACACATGCATAATTTGAACAGAAATACACAGTCCAACAACATGCAGGGTTAATTGATGGCAACAGGCCATCAGGTGTGGATGTATGAACAGGGCAGATGCATCAACGGACATGCAAATATATATGACCCAACAGGACAAACATCCAGGGGTGTTAATTGTGATTGCACATACCATTTTCACGTGGAATGGGTTATATGTGGTTATAGGGTGGGGTAAAGAAAGTAATATTAACACCTTCAAATAACAATACATATGCTGTACATTTCTAATAGCTACAGTTATATACACACTACTGTTCTAACTACAGTTTCTTGTATGATAACTATTTCAACTTGGTGATAGGACTGTTACTGCAACATCAATATACATTTTATGGTTCTTCATACACATTCATATCTAGCTTTGTTCAGCTACATCATCCTGCTACATTTGCTTTATATAGCTGTAGACAAGTGTGGATGTATGGTATATCAGACAATCATCCTATCTGCATATTGCAGACTGAGAGCAACATATCCAGATTTTGGGATACACATTCCAGATGCAGCAACACTTTGAACAGATTTTGCTGTTTGGTTTTTAATCTCACATGCATTTCATTCTGTCTTGACTGCAGTATACTTTATTCAGGGGTTATTACTACTCTATTGCTGGATTCATGACACTTTCTCACACTCTCTCACTTGCTTTCATTTTACTATTCAGGATGGTACTTCTAGGCTTTATTGACATGTTTTACCAGTAGTTATTACAATCCTTTCCAGCAGTCTCACTTCTGTCATGTTTCAGTATTTCCACAGGGATATATTTCACACATATGATTTCATCATCTTCTGCAGCTATACTTTTCAGCCTGCTGCAGGTTGTGTACTATTTTCTTACAGGTAGGGCATTTTTATTTCAGAATATATGTCAGACAGTTTCATTTTTTGGTTAAACGTACAGGCTGAAACACACTTTTGTAATCAAGCAATACTTGCATACACTTTCACACTGTTACTTGCAGATTTTATTCCTTACTGACTACACTGCACTCTTTTGCTGACTGTCATACTTTTATATTTCTTTACAGTTACTGGTAGTGGATTACTGACCTGCCTGGTGGCGCAACCGCACCAGCCTATCACCATAGGCTCTGCGGTTTGCAGAATGGACACCTGCAGCTGTAATATAAATTAAGTAATATTGGAATACACATCTCCATAATATCAGCTAGTTTAATTTCTTACATACATAATTAAATGTTACTTACTCAGTAGTGGGGCATTGGGTGTTTGCCAGGCCTCCTGGATCCAAAGGTTCAGTTGGTCCTGCTTGCGTCTCTTCAGGTCCGCATGGTGGTGACGGACCTGCTCAACAGTTCTTGGAATCCCTGTGGCACTGGTGAGATCATGAGCCAACTGGTCCCATGCCTCAGCCCTGTATGCTCCCCAGAGGACCTGACCCTGCATGAGTTGGACCTCATGATTATGGACTAGGAGCCAGACCATGTACCTGGACTCCTCAACACCCCACCTCTGTGCTCGGAAGCGACTACCCTCTCCTACTCCTGTCATTCTGCCTGCAGGTCAGTTATACAATCGTTTATGCTGTGTATTCCCGCCTATGGGGCTTATATAGTCAGTTTTTCCCGCACATATCTGTGATTGGCCATTTTGGAATTGTATCAACTTCAGTAAACCTGCATTGTCATGCTCCAGTTTGTATTCATTCCTATATATTAGCTATTATTGCATTTCTAGGTACTACTGTCGTGGCTTAGTGGTTTGGTACCTTGACTATGGTGTATAGTATCCTGGGTTCGAACCTGGCCACTGCTTTTTATTTTTCATGACTGTCTAGACATGCTGAGGGGTGTGTCTGTGCAAAGGCAGTTTTGATATGGCTTGCTCAACGTTGCCCGTCTGTTAGCTTGTTTGCGCGGTGCGCAGCTCCGCGCAAATGGAATACACTGGTTTAAGCCTCATTTGGCTTTCGGCACGCATATTACGCTCAGCTCAGTTAGGGGCACATAGATGTAGTATGTTAGACCACTGCTCAGCTACGGGCACTCATTTTGCACCAGTTAAACCACTGCTCGTCTACGGGCACATGCACTCATTCTGTTAAACTGTAACTCAGCTATGAGCACATCTGGCATTTTTTCTTCTTTTGTTACCTCACATGTCTTCAATATAAATGGGCTATTTCATTACATTTTATATAAATTGTGGTTTCATGTGTACATATTTGTCAGGAACTTGTTTCCTGCTTATTTTGAAAAAAAAAAATGGTGTTGTGGGGGCTTGAACCATGAATGCCTGCTCTTCAGCCTACATCTCTACCGCTACGCTATTGCTTCCTGGCTTATTTTGCATATTTAATTTTTATATGCTTTCCCACTGACTGCTAACTGTAGCTGCGCTACGGACATGCCCGCGCAAACGAGCGCACTCACGGTTAAACATCTTTCAATTTTAAAAAAATATATAACATGTTAATTTATATATATTTTATGTTCATAGTCTGTGGGGGCATGTGTTGTGTTGTGTTTGTTCACATTTCCATAGACTCTGTTGTGGGTGTTTGCTTTGGGCACTTTTACACTTCTGGGGGCGTGTCCGCTTGCAGGGCTCAGCCTACGGACACGCCCCCTACTGTCTTACACGGACCGTGTTAGACTTAGGTGTGATTCAGCATGCCCTCATGAATATGCAAAGCATGCTGACATCACTCCGTTTAACTGCAGCCTCCGTGTAAGAGTTATAACTCTTACACGGAGGCTTCGTGAATCCTGGGGATTATTTAAGAAAATAAGTAATTTTTTTCTTAAATAATGTCATTGTATAATACCAATAACCAACTCCTGACAGCCACTGTGTTTTTATTTAATGTTATTCATTTTGCCTTTGTTTACCAGGAAAATTATAGTGGGTTTTGTTAAACTCCTTGTCAGCAGAGGCTTGCAGAGAAAAGATCTTCAGATTTTTTTTTTTACAAAAATTATGAAGATTACACATAGAATGACAGTCTACAAGCACTATAAAGGTATTAAAATAACACATTTTATTTTAAATAATCTGCAAACATTTGCTGAGTCTATGAATATTTAATCAGTATCTCTCTCTCTCTCTCTCTCTCTCTCTATATATATATATATATATATATATAGCATCATTTATCTTATTTACAAGGTGACATAATGAGTCTAAATCAGTTATAGTGTCAATTATTTTCCATTTGGTAGTGTAGCAGGGAGAGAGAAAAAAAGAGATAGCAGTGAAAATGTAAACCAAGCATTTCTATTAAAGAAAGAGATGTTTGTCTTCTTAGAGGCATTATTTAAGTGGTTAGTAATTAGAGCCCCAGACTTTAGAGCAAGAAAGAGAACAAGATAGTGCTTTTTATTTGTCCAAGAAATATTTACTGAAAAAGAGAAAGAGAATAGAGGGTGAAGTAAAATAAATTGCTAGTGTGTTTAAGGAACTATATGTATTAAAGGTATACAGTGCCTTGTTTATTGTGAAATTCTGACTACAGTATCTTGGGTAGTAACAGCAGTGTATGCAGAAAGGAGGGTGAAAAGTAGTGGATGTAAAATTTAACAATTGTGGTGAAAGCAGAAAGAATGTGTAGGAAGAATGTGTCAGAATAGATATAATAAGAGAGATAGAAGTAATGGAATTGTGAGGGCGGGATGCAGCAGTGAATATAGTTTAGGAAGTGCTATGCAAGAGTGAATGTGACATTTGGAAAGAGTGAGAGGTAGTGAGAATCTGGGAATGGGAGTAGGTTGGAGACGTTACAGGCTATATAGAGGAAGATCTGTGACAAGACCAGTTTGTAGTAAAAAATAGATGTAAGTTACAGAGCTAGTCTGTGGGAATGCAGGAACTGAGCCGTTTGTCCATCAGATGAGATGTAGTTGTTTTTTGTAAAAAAATATTTCTTGGATTGATTTCAGTGTTAATGGGATGTAGTAACAGGCTTTGGCAATATTAGATGAATGCTGTGCTCAAGCAGTGTACATACATATATACATACATACATACATGTGAAAAACTGAAGGGCTGCCAGCTCAGCCAGATAGAATTTTGTAGATAATTCTATGTCATTGTAAATATTAATATAATCCACAGGCTTCTGTTACAAATGTAAGATATGTTATGATTAAACTATATGTTGTACTGAGCTTCACAAGTGCAACCACAGTGCACCGTGCTGGAAGAAAGCTGTTAAGTAAAGAATTTTACAACTGTGTTTGATCTCAAGCTCAGGGACAGGATGTCTGGGCAAGGAAAATGTTTATATTGTTTTAAGACAGAGATATTTACTATATTTTACATGTAAATTGTCCTTTATTGCTCCAGCTTCCTGGCAGATGCAAGATTAAAAAGGTATGTTAAATTTTGAGTTCTGTGAGCCTGGAAAACTTCAGCAGAGGTGTCAAGAATAATGCAAACTGAAATGACTCAGCAATACTGTGTATTATCAACTAAAGGGTTATCTCAGAAACAGAGAATAGCATATTGCATCTTGTCATGGATCTAGTAAGAACATCCACTCACCAGCACTTGCTTACTCTGTAGGTAAGTAGTATTTAGAACAGTGATTTCTCTTAGAGACAGATAGGAATATAACCAGATCAGTCTAGCTGTTTTATAAATTTATGTCAGACTATCCTACAATATTGTTTTAAAGTATTTCCTCTGATTTCTGAACTCTGTAATGTCATTGTGTTGAAGTAATAGGTATTGTCTTGTGTTTTTATTATTTATTATTAAATATTTTTAAAACTTTCAACTGTGGTGGTACTGTATAAGCCACTCCAATAGCCTTAAAAGTTACTTACTATTTGGATGGCAGTAATATTTCCCAGTTGAATTGGACACCCTTTGGTAAGGGCCTTTATAGCAGCTGATAGTAGTGGCTGGTGGCAGTTGTACTACCTTATAGTCTGGGCAGAAAGGGGGCATAGCCGGAGAACCTGTGCCAGCCTTCCCCAGGAGTATCTGTCTGCTTGCATATAAATCAAATCTCAAAGTGTGTGTGCATATCATCTACTTGGGCAGGGATACAAAGCACTGGTTGAACAGACAGGGTGATGGAGGTTTTGGCTTACACTAGGCTGAGATCTGAACCCAATAGCTGTGGCAGTGGGGAGTCTTAATAGAGATCTAGAGAGAAAGGGAGAAACCAGCCCCATACTGACTGTGATCTCTGTGTGCTCTTTAGGGAAATTGTACTTTACTGTGTGTAAATCTGTTATCCTCCCAATGTGGATGTCCCTCACTGGTGCTAGTGGTGAGGATTGAGGCTCCTTGATTACTGGGATAGTGCACAGGCATCACACATGCATACATGCATACATAAACATATATCAGGCATTGGCAATAATGCTGCCCTAGCTTGCCATTATACCAAAATAGTTGTTCCCATAATAAGTGTCCAGGTAGTTCTTAAAAATATCTAAGCTAGTGCTTATTTTAATGCAGTTTGATAGTCTGTTCCACATATCATCTACTGTCTCAGAGAACCAATTATTACACATCTTATTCCTAAGTAATCTTCTAAATAGGTTGTCTGATGATTCTCTGTTGTGTTTTGATAATCACAAACACTCCTAGAGGTAGTTGTCTCTAAATGCCCTACATACATGAATATGGTCATATCTTAAGTTCCTGTATGAGACACTGTACAAGTTCAGATATTTTAGCCTTTCATTATAACTTAAATGTTCTCATCCATGGATGCCCTTGCTATAGGTCCACTGTGTTATTTTGAATTTACGGATGTTTGTTTTCTTATACAGTTTCCATATTGTTATTCCATACTCAAGTTTGAACCTCAAACAACTTCACAAGAAAACAAAACCAAGACCACTGGCTCAGACCCAATTACTTTAATTCTCTAGCTGCTCTGTACAAGACCTTCAAGGAGTCTAACCCATACTCAAGCTTGAGTCTAATATGACTAACAATGATTTCAGCATTTCTGACTTTCAAGACTTTATAAATGTTTTTATGTATCCTATAAGTCTATAACTATCATTAACCACTTGGTTGATATGATTAGAAAAAGTCAAAGCTGGATATGTCCATATACTGAAGTCCTTAAACAAATATACACCTTTCAATCTATGTATCCCAAGTCTTATATGGTTAGTTTTTGATGTATTAATCTACATATTATTCTTCTGTGCCCAAATGGTCAATTTAGTTAGATATTTTGCAGACATGCCTTATCTGTAACACATGTAATCAGTTTATCCATTTTCAATTTATCTGCACGCAGACTGTAAAACATCTAAGACGAAAAATATATATATTTGAATGATGAAACCTAAACAAGTATGGGTCTAGGACAGAACCCTGTGGGACACCCTGGAAGTAATCTAGAATTTCACCTGTCCAATTACTCTATGATACTTAGCATATCCTCTTTGTAAGCCATGCTATCCATCTTATCAACAGTATATCAACACCTGTTTGTTCTAATTTGTTAATCAGTGTCTTGTGTATGACCCTATCAAATGCTGAAGTTAAGATTATATAAATTATATCACAGCACAAGGTGTCATTTGCAAATGTTAATTTATTGTCATAGAACATCAGGTTATAGGTAGTTATAGATGTATTTTCAACCTATGCAAGCTGATAAATGGTTTCTGATCCCAGCCTTTCCAGTTCTGATGATAATTTATCCAAAATAACCTTCTCCATTATTTTCTCACAACATGAAAGTAAACATATGTGTCTGTATGACCCTGGTTTTGTCCTAGTCCCCTTTCCCTTAAAGATAGGTTTAACAAGTGCATGTTTAACAAATGCAATAATTAATAGACCTAGTAAATAGTAGATATAATGGCACTGTAAGTTCATACTGAAGTGTTCTCAGGTCATATTACTAATTCTGGCTCCTCACTGCCTTTCTTTGGGTCCAGTTTACATCATTCTTTTTCAATAAAATCTAATTTGATTTCAGTATCTGAGATTACCTTGGTGTAATTAGGACAATTTTTCACCCCTTTGTGGAGCCAAACTGCTTTACATAAGATTTTGTAAATATATCTGTAGTCTGTTGAGTCTGAGAATACATTTTAGAATCTACACACTGTTTATCTGTTTGCATATCTTTATTCCTACCACATCTTAAGTATCTATAACATGGTTTCCTATTATGTGCAATATCTTTATATAAATTTTCTTCAGTAATTTTTATCTTGTCTCACACTGTCAGGGGGATTCAATAAAGCCTACATCGTCATTTTTCACATAGCTGCAGAATGTTTTAGGTTCAGTAAGTGCCGTGTAATGGCATGCACCCCTGTACAAACAAGGTAAATGCCATAGCATGTTAATTACAGCATAAGCGGGTGAATTGCATGCTAATTAACCAATCCAACATGGTTAGCTATTCAATAAGCTATAAAGCATCCATGTAGACTCCATGCTGGTTTGTCCTGCATATTCCAAAACTTTTGGAATACAGCCACAGAAAGGAGTCTACACACTCAGAACCATGTAAACTGCTGCATTTACAGGGGAAGTCTTAAAGCTGGAGTGTATTGTGTAATAATAGGAATGAGTGGTATATCTTTGTAGCAACATATCCTTGTTTGTGCCACAACAGTAACTCACCTAGCTTTTGCCCCTCCCCCAAAAGAACAAGAAAATGACACAATTTGCTAACAAACCCTGGCAGTTATGTCTCAATGCTCAAGGATTCCCTGATCAAAATGACCTATGTTCAGTACCTTGCTTGCTGAAATTAAAAAACCTTGAATGTTAAAAGAATTATTTTAACTTATTGTTTGTCTAATTTTGAAATTTATGGTATGTAAATAATTTTTAATGGAATTTTAATAAGTTTTGGAAATGTATTGATTTTTAATGATACATTGAAAATTTTCTGAGGTTTTTGGGGACTGGTCACATGACAATTTTTGGTCATGCGATAGTTGAGAGGCACTTTTAAAAGGAGGCTTCCATTGTGTATTATTGTTTCTGATAAATTCTGGGTAGCACCTCAGAAGAAAAGTGCTTAAAATAAAAGTTTAGTTGTAGCTTATTTTGCCATTTATTGCCATCTTTGTTTATTTTACCAGTTTGCTAAGAAACCCTCTTTGAAATGCTAAAATTCTATCACAGGAATTGTCCCTGAAACATTTGTATATAGTTATCACACTGCATTCCATTTTCATGTATTGTCAGTCATGCATACCTCTGAAATGATGTGGAAAATATGCCCATGCCATCAGTAGACTTCTAACTAATGCATACAGATAAAAGTAAAATACATTCCAGCATATGCAATTTGTAGCTGACCAAATGGAAGCATACCTTTTGAAGTGCAGTAGTTCTCTGTGCGGAAATATACCGACAAAATATTATGTGCAGTCTTTCCAACATAAACAAGTGCTCCAACCCTCAATTTGTCTAGCTACACAGTTGCCTTTATGGTGTAGATTCATGGCTGTTAATACAGTGAATATGTAAATGACGTATGAACTCATTAGCATTGCTCAATCTCAAAAAAGTTGGATTCACATAGGAGATGTAAACATAGTGCAAGCACTCCCTCAGTGTTTATTTTTAATGGATTGCAAGTGTGACTAGTGATTGGGAAAAGGAAAACACAGCAGCATTGCAGTCTGCCTTACTTCCACTGGGTGTGTCAGGTTAAATCTACAAAATGTTAGATGTAAGGTTGGAAATGTAAGTAGCAGCACACAAGTCACAGGTTGTAATCTGCCCTTCATTTGTTGGCAACTGCATATGGTATTATTTCACTTAATATCCTCACACATTTTAAGGCCAATGTCACAGAATGGCTTACACACTGTATGTCTTAGAGTACCGCTCAGAAAAATGAAGAATGGCCAACAAACACAGAAATGTAAGACAGAGCTGTATATTTGCAAGCAATAATCATGACAAGTTGTGTGATCACTAGGTGCACTACATCCAAAAATAATAAATGTGCACATAACACTTATATGGTTTGACATCAGTGCAGATGCTGATGCAGTTAGTTGTGGGCATATTGATTTAGGTTCTTTGCTGTAAAGCTGCTTGTGTAGCAAAGAGGGATAAGGCACACATCCTGTGTTCTGAAGGTGAATTGCAGTGAGAGTTCTATCCCAAACCTATTTAGAAATATCCCATGTGTACTAAATTTTTCTAGTGTGTATGTCATAGATCGTTTTTCCTGATTTCTAGTGCTTCTTATTTTTTTTTGTTTTCTTTCTTTCTTTCTTTTTTCTTTTCTTTTTTTATTTTTTGTTACTTGTGGGGGGCGCACTGTTTGAGTGATGTGTCAGCATAATAGTATTAAATGAGTGAACTCACTAAGAGATGTTGCTTGACAGTTAACAGTGAGAACTTAAGAATGATTAGTAAAATAGGGAATGTCATACAGCTATTCCAGTGGCAGCAGGTGTAAGTGTAGGGCTGGAGGACAGATGGTCCTGGATTCTAGTACAGGGTGTGCCACCTTTGTTTTACTGTTGTGACATTGTAATTTACAGTAATGAACTGCAACATAGACAACTGTTTTCTTCACCTTCTGGTGGTAAAAGGTGTTAAGTTTAGGACTACCATCACATGGTCCTTGGTTTGAATATAGCATATTCCATACACTTTTACTGCTGTTCCACTTCCTATTATAGTCACTGTCACATATAACACTTAACATGGTGTAGCTGATATTAATTGCATGCATGAGGGCTAAGGCAGTAGTATTGTGTCAGCTATGTATTCATGTTTCTATGTATTATCACATTTATTTTCAAATGTTTGACTGTAGGTATATTGTGTACTATATTTCTGTAAGTATATTTCTGCCATCTGGACTGGATTCAAAGACCACACATCCCAACTATATAATACTGTCAATTCTTCAATTATGTGTAATTTAAAGATTTAAAGTAAAAATTCTATACCACTGGCACATATACCCTGCTGTAAAATGTGATCTGCATAATTTGAACATGCATATGTGCAATACATGCTCAAGTCAAGGCGTACTTGCTGCAATCTGTAGTATAGTGTGCATCTGTTAGGACCTGACAGTCTTAAAAGTTATCTGTTAGGAGTTTGCAGTCTTAAAGCAAACGTTAAGATAATAGAGTCAATTAATTTTATCAATGCATTGTATGTCACATATGAAGGTACTAATCTTATCCCTGTTTTTGTTTCTGTCACTCCAACCCTTATCTTCTATTTTTTTATTTTATATTATCTTTTTTTATTATTACATGTAGTCAAATTGTGTTCATATCATCCATATGTAAGACATCACTAAATGCTCTACACCATAGCAGGGTAGGCCTCCCCCCACTCCACCACCTCCAGCACCATTGCCCATCACATTTGGAATCCAACCTAGCAGCACTGCCTCTGCTGCCCCTGCACTACCTATCCCCATCTTTTCCCAAAGGCCAGTCCAGAGGTACCCTCCAGGAGCAATGGAGGAGGTGATGATTTTGTCATCCATGCTGAATTGCCAGGGATGGTGCATACGGTTGTGCACTGAACTGTTGGAGCATGCCTATGCTGGCTGGAGAGGCTGCTCTCCCTCATTTTTTGAAATACCAGGAGGAAGAAATGTAGACGTCAGACAGAGAGAGGTGACAGTGATGACAGTCCAGTGGTGAGAGCTCAATTCTTTCACCCAGCTTGATGACTATGCATTTGTAATGTCCCCATCCTCACCCCAATCATGGTGTCCCTTAACCTTTTGTGTCCATTGCCATCCCTGTCTCTTGTCTTGTTTGTCTTGTCTGTCTGCAATTGCTTCCTCATCTACCTAACTTACTTCACCACACCTTCCTATGTCCTTACCCCAACATTTCTCTTTCTCTCTCTCTCTTTCTCTCAAAAAAAAAAAAAAAAAAAAAAAAAAAATGGGCATCTGTCCCACAAAAAAAAAAATATATATATCCCATACATAGCTCATCATTTTGCACATGTGTCTTCTTGAAAAACTTGATTCAGTCCAATTGGCTATACAACATGATTGTGTTGTGGTCACCCCTTTGTCTGGAGGTGTCCAAATTCAGCTACTATTCTGTACATACCGTCAGTTTTAAATGTTGATGAAATGAATAGCTATGGTTCTTTCCTACCTCCCTCATGCACATTCCTGTATTGCTTTCCCTTTGTTCTTCCCCCTGCTTTTTCCCCATTTCACCACTGTCCTATCTTCCCCATTTCTTTTCTTTAATGCATTATTGCGCAGTGGTGTGCATCATGCTGCAATGTGCAGCAACTGTAATGCAAAAGTAATTAAAAGTATTACACACAACTGTACTTGAACTCAGTACCATCTGGCCCCAAAGAAAATGTATTACTGCATTAACCCTATTAGCATGTGCTGCCACAGAGTCAATTACATAGCAGATGTATTCCACAGACTCAGTACTAAATGTCAGGCTTTGTTCTTCCCCTGCCTGCTCCCTATTTCACCACTTTCCTATCTACCCCACTGCAATCTCATCAAAAAATAGAATCACGCACAAAACCCATAAATTACAGAAAAATCAATGGATCCTTTCACTTTTTGGGCTCCATGTTTGCACAGAGGTGAGTATCACACAGTGACAGTGAGCGCCTACAAAGCACCGGTGCACTATGCCAACACACAGTTACACATCTTCTCCAAACTATTGATATAATTGCATTATCAGTCTGTAATGAAAAGCATTTTAAAGTACTAGATAGACCTGTAATTGAACCCAGTACCATCTAGGCCAAAAAAGAAATGTATGAATGCATTAACACTTGCTGCCACAGAGTCAGTTAAGCAACAGGTATAGTTTGTAGACTCAGTACTAACTGTCAAGCTTTAGCAATAAACTCACATTTGTGCACTGCTTACCTATGCACAAACATGTATATTTCACATGTTTGCACTTTGCTAACTGTTGTGAAAACCTGCTGCTTGCTACACTATGGAAATGTTTACATTATGCTGTATTACTGCTGTTTACAGTCCATTTACTGTGTATGACACGAAATTACATGTGGAAACATTACAAACTGAGGGACATATCTAACAGTATGTCACATATTTACAATTTACTCATGTGTTTGTACCTCCCCAAGCACTGCAACCCTGGTGTTTCAGTACTTTTTGCACACATATATCAACCACACTGCAAATGCAATATCAAATGTGTGCTATGCAATGCACATCAATCTGGTAACATGCAGAAATACATCTACTGGCCCATACACCTAAATGACTTATCTGCAAGGCTACTGCAAGAATCAGCATGGACAATATCCACAGGAGCACTGGTGACCATCAAGACACTTGACCCTATCCTTTTTGGTTTTGTCAAGGGTAGAGCTTGCTTATTGACCCTTCTGGACTTCTTGAATACTGACCTCAAAGACCTGGATGAGGGATAACAGGACATAACACGTATGCTGAGTTATCCAAGGTCTTTGACACTGTTCCCCATTCATGTCATAGTGAAGATTTCCCAATCTCCCATCTAGGAATTAGTCCATACAGTACTCAATGGATAGACAACTGGCTCAATGACAGAACACACACTCTCAAAGTTAGGGATTGAACCTCTATCACTAGCCAACTCACCAGTGTAATACAACAAGGATCTGTGCTGGGCCCTTGACTGTTTAGAAAATACTTCCCTGAAGCACACGCAGTAGTAGATGGCCTGTGGTTTACCAATTTTGTAGATGATTATTAACTGGATGCACTCTTATAGAGTCCCTGAATGATGATAACATATTACAGAAGGGGCTGACACAGACTAATGATTGGTGCCAAATTCATGGACTGAACCTTAAAAGCATGCAATAACTCATTGTCCCCTTAGTCAATGATGTATCCCTGCTAATTATGATATGCAGAGCCCCCCCCCCCAAGTTCAAACACAGTGTTGTGTGACTTGGGAATACATTTTGATAACAATCTACACTTTCATCAGTATATGCCCATAGTGGTGGCACACAATCTATATTACACACATCATACATATGGACATAACATCCAAGACCAGGGTAATCATACTTCTATTGTACTCTACCCTTATCACACCAATAATGGAATGCAATGCGCACATCTCTCTGTACCTCACCAGATACCTGCAGCAACCCTTATCACACCAATAATGGAATGCAATGCGCACATCTCTCTGTACCTCACCAGATACCTGCAGCAATAGCAGAGAACACAGGGTTGTGCCTGGGAGACTCCCAGGCCTGCAAACATTACATACATTGAAAGACTGACATACCTGCCACTGTACCCTGTATCATGCAGGCTGCTGAGAGGTGACCTATGGCTGCCCTGCAGAGCAGTCTCAGATCATGCCCTTTTGGAAATGATGGCCATCTGCAATTCAAATGGGACAAGAATAATTTGCTCTGGGATTCCCAGCCTAGTGTCTGACATAAACAGAACCTGCTGGGGAGACAGATATTTCCCACAAAAAGTCACACTGCTGTGCAATAGGCTCCCAATGTGTGTGTGAAGGAGCTTTTCTTAAGGACCCTGTTCAAGCGCAACCTTGCCTACTGGTTGAGTCATTGTAAAGTCACCTCTGGGCTGGCACCTATATCCCTCATGGGCAGGGCCAGTTGATGCTGCTCACAAACTCATCTGCTAAAAATGACCATCCAACTATGCTCGATAAGGTGCTTGTGTTTTTACACAACTAGGCTTCTACACACCCTAGTGCTATTAGGCTAGTAGCCTCACATGAACGTATGAAGCTATGTGGCTATGCAGGCCTCCCCAGGCTATTGTCCCCCACATGGCCTGCTGATGTCATCTACTATGACTTCATCTGAAGTCTGGCATATATCAGACTTGTGCCATGGTGACTGCATAAAGTACTGCATTCTGTAGTGTACTTAGATAGAAAGGGGTTCTGTTCTCACTGCAGTCAACTTGGTGTGTGTGTGTGTGTGTGTGTGTGTGTGTGTGTGTGTGTGTGTGTGTGTGTGTGTGTGTGTGTGTGGCCAGAACAGCAAGTGTGTATCCTGCAGATACCTCTGCAATCCCATGAATTGACAGTATTTTGATACTGGCACATCACTACAGATCCATTTCAGGCAGGCCTCCCAAATTCTTTTCTCCAACATGCACTGCTGATATCATCCACTATAAGCTGACCTGTAGCCATATAGAAGTCAGATTTGTGTCATTGTGCTTGCATAAAGTATTGTGTTTTGTAATCTATGCAATTAGATAAGTAGGGGTTCTATTCTCACTGCAGTTAACTGTGTATGTGTGTGTCTAGCCAGAAGAGCAAGTGTGTATTCTGCAGTTACCATTCCAGTCCCATGAACTGACAGTATTTTGATACTTGCACATGCCTTAAGCTCCATTTCAGGCAGGTGCCCAAATGTCTTCTCTCCGACATGCATTGCTAATGTCATCCACTATAAGTTGACCTGCAGCCATGCAAAAGTCAGATTTGTGTTGCTGTGCTTGCATAAAGTACTGGGTTCTTTAGTCTGTGTACTTAAATAGGCAGGGATTCTGTTTACACTGCAGTCAACTGTGTGTGTGTGTGTGTGTGTGTGTGTGTGTGTGTGTGTGTGTGTGTGTGTGTGTGTGTGTCTAGCCAGAACAGCAAGTGTGTATTCTGCAGTTACTACCCCAATCCCATAAATTGATAATATTTTGTTGACAGTATTTTGATACTTGCACATACTTACAGATCCATTTCAGGCAGGCATCCCAATGTCTTCTCTCCAACATGACCTGCTGATGTCATCCACTATAAGTTGACCTGCAGTCTTGTAAAAGTCAGACTTCTGCTGTGGTGCTTGCATAAAGTACTGTGTTCTGTGATCTGTGTACTTGGATAGATAGGGATCCTATTCTCACAGCAGTCAAGTATGTGTGTGTGTGTGTGTGTGTGTGTGTGTGTGTGTGTGTGTGTGTGTGTGTGTGTGTGTGTGTGTGTGTGTGTGTGTGAGCTGTTGCATGACATTACAAAGAACATTTTACACCAGCATGGGGAAACTGTTATAATCTCCTTACAGACTGCTGATGTCATAAGCTATAAACTGGTGTGACAGACCCCAAGTTGGGCTTAAGTTGTGGCACTTGCATAAAGTACTGTGTTCTGTAGTCTGTGTGCTTAGCTAGTTAGGGGTGCTATTCTCACAGCAGTCAACTGTGTGTGTGTGTGTGTGTGTGTGTGTGTGTGTGTGTGTGTGTGTGTGTGTGTGTGTGCGTGCGTGCGTGCATGCGTGCGCGTGTGTGTGTGTGTGTGTGTGTGTGTGTGAGTGTTTGAATTGTTGCTTGACATTACACAGAACATTGTACACCAGCATGTGGGACACTGTTATAGTCTCCTCAGCAGACACTGCTGATGACATCAGCTATATCAATTTTTTAGATATTCAGTACTCAAAACTAGCCAGGGTCAGAGACTCACATCATGCTATACAATAAAGATTACAGTGACATGGCTTTTAATTTATCCACAGGCATTGTGGCATGGTTTGTAGGCCCTGTGTTATCTTGCTGAGAAAGCCCTGATAAAGATTACAGTGACATGGCTTTTAATTTATCCACAGACATAAATTTATGGTTTTTAGGCCCTGTAGTCTTTCCAGCTGCTACATGTGTCTGGTAAGGTACATGAAAAAGAGATCATTATACTCTATTAGTGTTGTTATGTGGTTTGACTATAGTGCTGGCATACAACCCTAAGATCTCACTATGATGATATGAGTTATGATGTGCACAATATAGGCTTTCAATACCAGTGTGGACACTTGGTGGTCAAAGTTTAGATTGCTATCTACATGTGCTCCCAGTGCTTGCATCACTGGGTTTCTGCATAGCAGGACTGTTGTCAATACTGTGATTAACACGGAATTCTACTTTTCAGACAGACAACATTACAAACACATTTCTGTATTTAGTTGTAGATCGTGTGCCTTTGCCATCATTTAGTTGTGTGTGTGTTAGCTCCTTCTGTTCTATGTTATCACCATTGGTGGACTTAATGATTGCACACAATATGCAAGAATCATCAAGCATGGTAAGCCAAAGGCCATATACTTTAGCCTGCAATATAGAGAAATAGAGTTCTAACAGTGAAGAGCCAAGCACAAATCCCTGGGGTTTGTCAATGGTTACAGCACTAGTGGTACAGGTTGATTCACCAACTTTCTGTCAGTGAGCCAGTTGGTTAGCCATAAACTGTCATAAGGCTTAATCCCCAGCTTGGAGGTTTTCTCATTGATAACTGCATGGGGAATTGTATCAAAACCCTAGGCCAGATCATGATAGGCAGTACGCTCTGTTATAACTTCAACAAGGCCTATCATATGGAATCAATGGGCTTTGACATCACAGACCACATATGGCATGCCTCATCACATACACCTTCCTAATACGGTTACATTAGGAAGGTTTGTGGCCTGCACTGTGGTGGCAGGACAGGTAGCTTACATACTTCTTAGTTTGGAACTGCTGATTGAGGGCTCAGTGTCTGTTATTCTAAAAGTGTATTAGCTCTGGTTTAAGCACTTGGGCTTCAGGCCAGTTATTTTACATTAAGAAGGTTTGTGGTCTGCACTCTTGTGGGAGGAGAGGCTGGACTCTGCCCTTCTGAGCTGGGAATTTCTGGTTAAAGGCTTATAGTGCCTGCATATTTGAACTGTTTCTTACTGAAATTGGTACACCTTGTTTGCTGTAGCATAGACTAGATCCAGGCCTGCAGAATCTAGCTTTGTTTGTATGCTTGTTGTTTATTTGCTTGTTATTTCCCTGAAACGCTAATTCCACCTAAAACGCGGCTTTTCAGCACTTCTGTGGATCCCTAGTGATATCTGCATTGCTTACTGTACTTATTTCCTTGTTTCACTTGAAAGAAAGTTACTGTTTGTCATTTTTGCATTTAAGTTACCTGTAACACATTGCATTTAAGTTACCTGGCACTTGCTTACTAAGTCAGCACTAAAAAATTAAAAGCACTACACCCTCACAAACTCCCCATTGAGTACCTTGTTCCGCATTGGCCCTTTTTTTCAATTATAAAGGAATTCCCAATACTATTCGAGCATGTCCAAAGGTCAGTTGTCAATCTCCTCTCCGGTCCAGCTGGTGAATCTGGGAATCTTGAGGCAATGTTACAACTGCCTCATGTACAAAGACAACCCTCTCCTCCTCAAAACAAATTCCAACATATGTGAGAGATGCAACCATATAGACAAACTGGAGGCTAAGCTCTCTCAACTCAGTACTGGCATAACCAGTTAGGAGGAGAAGGAACCACACTCACTACAATTCCAGTCTCACATACACCTACCACGACAGCAAACCAAACACATAAACACACAAAAACATACTCGGAGGCTCTAAATAAAAATCTGCCTAAGCAGCAGAGACCTCCAAAGCAGACACCCAAGCAACTGCTACCCCAAAACAAGACATGTGCAACACATAGCTCACAAAGCCAGTGTGCCGAACAGTCACAGCCCTTAAGGCTAAACAACACACCTGATACACTTGTAAAAGGTGACTCTATCGTCAGGCACACTGACGTCCCGCTCACCAGGCTGAACAAAGAGAAGGTCACGGTGAGCTGCCTGCTGGGCACTAGGATCCGCCACATAACACAAGCACTCAGGTCACTCCAAGGCAAGTACAAATATGACTCAGTCATTGTCCATGCTGGTGTGAATGACCTGAGACGTACCTCCCTGGACTACAGGAAAAGAGACATAGAGGAGTTCTCTGAGCATGTAGCCCAGGCCAGTATGACCCTGACCTTGAGTAGCATCTTGTCCTCACCAAGAATGATGCCACAATATGAAGACAAGATGATCAATTTCAATAATTGGCTTAAGTATTGGTGTCATTCAAAGGGGATCCAATGCTTGTCAGCCTGGGATGACATGCTCGACAAGCCACGATGTTTCGCTAGGGACGGCTTGCACCTGTCACCCCTGGGCTTTCGGATATTGGCAAAGGCTCTTGCTTCCCCCATAGTGCCTTTTTTAGGCAAGGCTCAAAAGACAAACCCACCTCCAAAGGTATCACAAGGGATAAGAAATTAAGAGTAATGCTACTCAATGCCAGAAGTCTAAACCTCAAGATGCACACACTCAAAACTCTCCTTAGCATGGAGAACATCGATATCTGTGCAGTAACAGAAACCTGGTTCAAGGCTCCCGAGAGCACCCCAGTACTACCAGGTTATACCTCATACCATGCTTTTCGGCCCCAAAACTTGGACCGAACCACAAAAGGAGGGAGAGTATCAATATTCGTCAAAGATACCCACACCTCCAGGTTGGTGGCACAGCATGAAGCATCAGAGACTATCCATGTGCAACTAACAGTGGGTAAAACTGCCTTCCAGATTCTAGCCTGCTACAGACCACCCTCCCAAACCCAGGAACCCCACTCGTCCTTCCTGATAACACTGGAAAATATGAAGGTCTCTCCAAACACCATTATATTGGGCGACTTCAACTACCCAAACATAGACTGGGAGCATTACATAGACTGGGAGCATTACTCTAGCTCCAACACCCTAGCCCAAAGGTTCCTAGAATTTATAAACTCAAATGCTATGGAACAACTTGTTACCACTCCCACACGAGGGGAAAACATACTGGACTTGATCATCATCAACATGGGGACTCTATGCTCCAGACCAGAAGTGTATCCCTCACCGGTAAGATCAGACCATAAACTAATCTCACTGGATATTCACATCCCGACCCCACCCCCTGCCCAAAAAAACACAGTGAAAAACTTCTCTAAAGCAAATTTCACACTCCTCAAAACCGAGGTGGAATCCTTCAAAGCCCCCGGGCCTGTGGAAAATACGAACCAGACTGCAGAATCCTTTATAAACGCATTCTATTAACACCTTCAGGAATGCATGGATCATGCAATCCCAAATAAAACCAAGACCCAAACCTCCAAAGGCAGACGTCCTGTCTGGTGGACTCCAGCCATAAACAAACTATACAATAGAAGGAGGAAGCTACTACATGATAGAGCAAAATCCCAAAAAGGGAAGGCATCTCTGATCAGTATTAGCAAAAAACTATGGGCACTCATAAAATCGTCTAAGGCCAGCTTCAAGCGAAAAATTGCACAGGACACTAAGGATAATCACAAGGCTTTCTTTAGTTATGTTAGGAACCTGGGTGGGAATTCCCAGATATGCTCAGAATTAGTCCAAAATGACAAAAAATACACCGAACCCACAGACATTGCCAACATCCTAGCTGACAGGTTCAGCGCAAACTTGTCCCCCCGTGCCACACCAAAAGGGCAAATATCTATCCCAGCAGAGTGCTGCCCCCCTGACATCTCAGATGCTCAGGTAAGAGCCGCCCTCTCCAAAGCAAAAAACACAGCATCAATGGGACCAGACGGTGTCCCGGGCTGTGTCCTACATGAACTCCAAGAAGAGCTAAACCCAAACATAAAACTACTGTTCAATCTCAGCCTTACTACAGGATATGTACCCAAAGAGTGGCGTACAGCAGCAGTGGTCCCTCTCCACAAAGATGGTGCCTCAACGGATCCTGGAAACTATCGCCCCATAAGCCTGACTAGCTTGGTCTGCAAAGCTATGGAAAGGATCACCATGGACCTCATAAATAAAGATATTGGGGACCTACAGACACTGGATCCTACCCAGTTCAGCTTTGTTAAGGGCAGATCCTGCCTTTTAAACCTGGCCGATTTCTTTGAAACAGTCACCAAGGCCATTGATGAGGGGAAGGTGGTCCACACAGCCTACCTGGACCTCGTAAAAGCCTTTGATACAATACCCCACTTGGGCATTATAGATAAGCTCACCAGCTTAAATATAAACCCCTATGTCATTAGATGGGTTGCAAACTGGCTCAAGGACAGAACCTACATGGTTAGAATTGCTGGAGCCATGTCAGACTCCAAACCAGTTACAATTGGCATCCCACAAGGCTCAGTCCTGGGACCTCTCTTGTTCGGTATGTATTTCTTGGAGGTACAGGCCAACACGGAAGGACTGTGGCTGACCAAGTTCGCAGATGACTGCAAACTGGGTGCCATAATCGACTCTCCAGCCGACACAAGCATCCTCCAAAAGGGCCTCATAGAAACAGACAACTGGTGCCAGAGCCATGGCCTCAAGCTAAACGCCAAAAAGTGTATAGTCATCCCCTTTGGCAAAAACAAAGTGCCCACAAATTACCACATAGGTGGTAATTCATTAACTACAGAAGAAGTAATTAGGGACCTGGGGACCCAAGTTGATAGCAATCTCTCATTTGACAACCACGTGGCCAAAGTGGTTAGAAAAACATTTTATATAGCCCACCTAATCATGAAGGGATTCACATCTAGATCAGGAAAGGTCATCGTGCCTCTTTACTCATCCCTCATCAGGCCCATAATTAAGTACAATGCCCCTTTTGGGATGTACCTTACCAGACACCTGCAGCAACTGGAAAGACCCCAAAAGTACCTCACCAAGAGGATCAAAGGGCTCAAACAGATGCCATATGCTGCCCAGTTAAAGAAACTCCAGCTCTACTCAGTGTCATACCACCTGCTCAGAGGCGATCTGTGCCTGACGTATAAAGCCATGTCCAACCCGGAATTAATGGACATGCTACACCTCAGAAAATCCAAATCCCATCGAGCTCTGGCTCGAGAGACTTGAACCTCAGCACTGAAATAAATAGGACATGCTGGAGGGACAGATTCATAACCCAGAGGCTCCTTTCACTCTGGAATAAAATCCCAGTCCAGGTTAGGCAGAGTCCCTCATTGACTCTCTTCAAGAGGAATCTTAATGAGTGGATGGGAGATAGTAGGTTTACCCTGGGTATCACTTCTGTGTCACTGTTAGACAGAGGCACAGTATACCAACCTCGAGAAAGGGCATAGCAAAATTAATTTAACATGGGTGGCGAAAGCCAAACACACTCTGGCTAGGCTTATAAATGCCCTAGGGCAGATAGCCTAGTATGAACCTATGAACCTATGAATACACAGTTCAACACACCCTCCAGATCACCTATGTTGCCATACAAGGGTGTACATCAACATGCATCCCCCTAAAGTGAGGGGACAGCACCTGATGCATGCACGTATAGAGAAATCCGGACTCTCCTTGACTTTCAGGTAGACCAGCATGTCATCATGGTCCTCTTCTACATGTACACTAGTAATATTCCAGGCATGTACAAAAGACCTGTGTGAGTTGTTAATGGTACATCAAATCAATTACATCTGATAGATGTCCTCAAAGAGGTCATCGAGGGTATGCATGATGTCAAGAGTATCATCTTGTGGAACTTGACCAGGGTAAGGCATTTGACACAAATCCAAACTGTGGTATTCAGTCAGCATTGTCATATGTGGTCATAAACAGCAATATCACTGAATGAGTAGACTGGTGTATGACATACATGGCATCTCACTACATTGAAATGTGTGATGTGACCTACATCTCAGATCAAGTGATCAGGTCGGTACATCAGGGGGTGAGTGCTAGGTCTTTTCCTGCTCATTAGTTAAGTGATGGACATTACAGATGACATAAACATTCTGTGTTCAAACAGCTGCCTGAAGGACTACAGATTGTGGGAAATCATTGACTCAGACTGTGATATTAGTATAAATCAGATGGGCCGATATTAGAAGATCGAATGTTCAGGTGATCGAACACCTAATCATCGATCTTCTAATATCGAACTTAAAAGCGTTGAACATCCCAGGGAAACATATCCATTGGCCACTAAAACAAAAAAAAAACTTTACATCCAAAGTAAGTGGGGGGCTTTGCCCCCTCACACCCCCTGACATGGGGGGCTGTACCCCCCCACCCTCCCCTAACTAAATATACCAGCTCCGAGATCAGTCTACAGTACACAAATTGGCAAAATCCAGCCATACAAGGGTGTACATCAACATGCATCCCCCTAAATTGGGGGGACAGCACCTGATGCATGCACGTATAGAGAAATCCGGACTCTCCTTGACTTTCAGGTAGACCAGCATGTCATCATGGTCCTCTTCTACATGTACACTAGTAATATTCCAGGCATGTACAAAAGACCTGTGTGAGTTGTTAATGGTACATCAAATCAATTACATCTGATAGATGTCCTCAAAGAGGTCATCGAGGGTATGCATGATGTCAAGAGTATCATCTTGTGGAACTTGACCAGGGTAAGGCATTTGACACAAATCCAAACTGTGGTATTCAGTCAGCATTGTCATATGTGGTCATAAACAGCAATATCACTGAATGGGTAGACTGGTGTATGACATACATGGCATCTCACTACATTGAAATGTGTGATGTGACCTACATCTCAGATCAAGTGATCAGGTCGGTACATCAGGGGGTGTGTGCTAGGTCTTTTCCTGCTCATTAATTAAGTGATGGACATTACAGATGACATAAACATTCTGTGTCCAAACAGCTGCCTGAAGGACTACAGATTGTGGGAAAGCATTGACTCAAACTGTGATATTAGTATAAATCAGATGGGCCGATATTAGAAGATCGAATGTTCAGGTGATCGAACACCTAATCATCGATCTTCTAATATCGAACTTAAAAGCGTTGAACATCCCAGGGAAACATATCCATTGGCCACTAAAACAAAAAAAAAAACTTTACATCCAAAGTAAGTGGGGGGCTTTGCCCCCTCACACCCCCTGACATGGGGGGGCTGTGCCCCCCCACCCTCCCCTAACTAAATATACCAGCTCCGAGATCAGTCTACAGTACACAAAATGGCAAAATCCAGCTAAAAGCCAAGGGAAATCTTTCGCTGCGTTAAATCAGCTGTTCACTATTTTTTGCTTTAAATATTAAAAGATCGATGTTTAGGTGTTCGATCAGCTAAACATTCGAGGGTGGCCTAATGGCTAAGGTTTTTGCCTTACAAATACAAGGTGCAGGGTTTGAGTCTCACAAGGGATAATTGGCTAGGCTTAAAATGGCTTGCAAGGGCAGTTAGCTTAGTACTAACTTATGAACCAATGAACCTGTGATCTTCTAATATAGACCCAATCAGACAGTATCAACACATACTAAAAACTGCTGCCACAGCCATGACAATACCTGCATTGATAAGAAACATGGAGGGATGTGTTCAATCAGTATAATGTGGACAGCACACACTATAATCATGGCAGTAGGTATGTGACCTGTGTTCTGTGGTAGATGGTAAGTAGTACAGCCACCAGCATTGTGGTCACAATGCTAACTACTCCCTTGAGTGTAACACAAGTTACATCCAGTGGACATGGCCGCTCCAAGGCCAAAAACACAGCCTCTATGGGACTGGACAACATCCCAGGCTACTTACTAATGGTCTAAAACAGGAGCTGATGGAATCATTGGGTACTGTCTTCAACCACAGTTTAAGTACTGGATTTGCCCCACCTAAATGGAAAACTGCAACTGTGATCCCTTTGCATAAAGGGGGTCCTTCAACTGACCCTGGGAATTTTAGACCCATAAGCCTAACCAGCCTTATCTGTAAAGCCACAGAAAGAATCATCATGGACCTAATCAACAAGGATATAGGAAATCCTTAAAACTCTTGACCTGACCCTTTTGTTTTTGTTAAAGGTGGATCATGCTTGTTAAACCTGGTGAACTTATTTGAAAATGTCACCAAAGCCTTGGATGATGGCAAAATACTGCACACTGCCTATTTTGACTTAGCCAAAGCCTTTGACACTATCCCACACTCTGGCATCATCGATAAACTCACCCAGCTGGGGATAAAGAATCATCATGGACCTAATCAACAAAATGTGCCCTTAGTTTAGAAGAAAATGAGCGAAGAGAACAGTTACTTGATTTAACTGAGATAGACATCTTAAGATCAATGAAAGAAATAGACTGCAGAAGGTCAATAAAACCCTTAAAGTTAGGAGTTTGATAAAACAAATGAACACAGTAATTAGGACTGTCCATAGAGGTCTATGAAATATAACAGAAGTAAACAAGCTATATTACTGTGCAGTTAAATTAATAACAGATAAAATTCTACCACAAGAGCACATGGTAGTAAAGGAAAAGAGGGGGAAAATTAAATACCATCATGAAAGTATTGAATAGAGAAAACTATAAAGCAATTAAGGCAAGAAGTGTCACTGTTAGAAGAGTATAGAAGAGGGAACAGATCAACCAAATGCTCAGAAAGATAGACGTGATAAAAACGATGTGCAGTATTATAATGGCAAAGAATAAGCTAAAAATATCAGCACAGGCAGAATAACTTAGAAGACCCACAGATAAACATAAAGCAAAAGTACAAAATAAACAATTTATTGATGATCCAAAAAGTTTTATAGAGAATTTGGAAACAATGTAAAAAGGATTTGAAAGACTGCCAAAAAAAATAGATAATTTTGGAAAAGTATTTATGAAGATCCTGTGAAACATAACAAAGATGCTAAATGGATAGAAGAAGTAAAAGAAAAAATAATTTATATTATTTTATTTATTTTACATTTGTTGACCGGGATAGTCCAACTGGATACATGTCCATTTTCAGCAGAGGCCCGGGGAGAAATGCTCCAAGGGTAAGCAGATACAGCATTACATAATACCAGCATTACATATTACAAACAGACTATTTACAGTGATTACATAAGTAAGCAAGTTAAACAAATTCCACAGGTTAGAGTTAATTCCGAGCATAAGTCAGGATTAAATTAAATTACACAGTAAGCTGGTTAACAGATTTTTACACATTCTAGAGAGAGTTAGCCAGGCTTGATACACTGACATAGCCAGTTAAGTGCCAAATGTTGTTTGAGTCTAGTTTTAAATTGATCTAAGGTAGAAAGTAAGGTAATATCAGCTGGAAGAGAGTTCTGGGGTCTACTTACAGAGTTTGCAAAGAGAGAGTCACCAGCTGTGTTATTAATTTTGCTAGTCTGAATTAGTAGTTTGTTAGAGGATCGAAGCGGTCTAGGATTGTTATAGGGGGTGATAATATTTTTAAGTGCAGGAGTATTGTCCGGATTATAGAGGATGTCATAGGCCATAATCAGTTGGTTATACTGGATTAGGCTGGGTAGTTCAAGCCACCCAAGCTGATTTAGATTGATGCAATGATGTGTCCTAAAAGGCAGCCCAGTGACAAACCTGACAATGTGGTTGTAGCAAATTGAGAGTTTGTTAAGGACAGTCTTGTTTAAATTTGAGAGTAGAGGGGATGCATACAGAAGTGTTGAAAGAAGGTGAGAGCGAGCTATGGCAATTTTAGCTGGAGGTGTTAGGAAGGCTTTTATTCTTTATTATATAATTTTTATTGATGGTTTTGATAGTTTGGTTAACATGTAGGTCGAATTTTAGATTATTATCTATGATGACACCTAATAGTTTTGTAGAGGGGTCAGGGGAGATTGTTGTGCCATCATTTAAATTTATGGTAAAGGTGAAAGCGGTAGACCTACATGTTGGTGAAAATAACAGCATGTTAGTTTATTTGGGATTTAGGATCAGACAACGTTCAGAAAGCCAGTTTTCTTTTGTATTAAAGGTGGTCTGGGTAGCTGACCATAACTCTGTTGGAGATGTGGTCGAGCAAATCAGAGTAGAATCATCAGCACATTGGATACAGCTGACTTTTGGGATGACAGTATAAAGGTCGTTAATAAAGATGGAGAACAGCAAGGGCCCTAGTATAGAGCCTTGTGGTTCTCCAAGGGTGTTAGGTAGAATATTAGAGAGATGTTTTGCCAGAGGACAGCCTGCTGTCGACCATTCAGGTAAGATTGAAACCACTGAAGGGCTCTAGTATCTAGACAGAATGTTTGCAGGGTGTGGATTAAAAGTTGGTGATCAACCATATCGAATGCCTTGGAAAGATCCAAGAAGAGGGCTGAGGATATATAATTATTGTTGCAATTATCGTTTATGGTGTTGGTAAAGGCTAGATGGGCTGAAGTAGTGCTGTGATGAGGACGGAAGCCATGCTGAGTGTCTGCCATAAGGTGATTTTGGATTAGGTGGTGCATGAGTTGTCTATGAATACATTTTTCCATAATCTTTGCAAGTGGAGAGAATATAGCTATTGGCCTATAATTGGAGAATTCAGTAGAGCTGCCTCCTTTGTGAAGTGGGATTACATAGGATATTTTCCAGATGGTGGGAATTTTAACTTCTACTATGGTTCAATTGATTAGTATCAATAATAAGAAGTTCAAAAGTACGGAATATGAAATGGGATGAAGTAACAGCCAGAGAGGTTGAAACAAAGTTAAGAAAAGCCTCTAACTGGAAAACTCCAGGCACAGATGCAGTACCTAACATCTGGTTAAAAGTATTAACATCTTTGCACGAAGGTTTAGGCATGAGTAAGAATTATTTATATGCACACCCCAAACAGACACCAGCCTGATTAACAACAGGAGAAACAATGCTCCTACTTAAGAGTGACCTGCAAGCTACCCTAAAAATTATAGACCAATAACTTGCTTTCCGACGATGTATAAACTATATAGTCATTTAGAAGAAAACTCAATTATGGCAATAGAACAAAAGGGTAATAAAAGAAAGTCATATGGAACAAAGGATCATTTCTTGTTAAATAAAGTCATAGTGGAGAACTGTAAAAAGGGGAAGAATCTATGTATGGCATGGACTGATTACAAAAATAATTTGACAGTATCCCACATTCATGGATAAAACAGTGCTTAAAATGTATAACATACACCCTACACTGATACACTACATCACAGCAACCATGAAACAGTGGCAATCCACTTTGCAGTTAAGCCATGATAAAGGACAAATTATTACTCCAGAAATAAAAATCCAAAGGGGATAGTTCAGGGTGATTCTCTGTCACTGTTGCTGTTTTGCCTTGCCCTTAACCCATTAAACTGTCTGCTTAACAGATTAGGCCATGGCTATAATTTGGCTCCCAGAAAACACCAACATGTAAAGACTTCTCATCTTCCCTTTGTTGATGATTTAAAATTGCATAGCTCATCAGATGAGGAATTGAAAGCAAAACTGCAAGTAATCAAAACTTTTCCAAATTATATAATAATGTCATTTGGTCTTGAAATGTGCAAAAGCAACCTTTAAAGTAGGAAAGCTGCAGCACCAAGAAAACATTAGTTTGGGACAAGAATGTGATATAAAAGAACTTGGGCAAGAGGGGGTGTATAAATATTTGGGAATTGATGAAGGATCAACAATAAAACATGAACAAATGCAAATAAAACTAAGTATGGAATATTTTAGAAGACTTAAATTAATTCTGAAAACAGTGTTGACATCTAGGAACAAAATTCAAACTAAAAACCAATTTGCTGTTCCTGTCCTAACTTACAGTTTTGGAGTGATTGACTGGCCCTGAAATGTGTTGGATAGATTAGATAGGGAAACAAGAAGGATGCTTCATGCTCATCAAATGATTTACAAAAATCAGTGCATACCAAGATTATATTTTCTCCATTCCAAAGGAGTTATGGGCCTCCTTGAAATTGATTACATGTATAGATCTGAAATTGTGGGACTGCATACATATCTGCTGACCTCCCAAGACCGAAACATAGTGAATTTTTTCAAATATGAGGAGAATAAATCTAAGATGACTTCCCTGCTTAGGCTACCAGAAGTATATTGGCATCAAGTGAGAAAGGAAATCAAAGCTGAAGTAGATACAAATCAGGCAGCAAATGAATGTGCCAAAAAGCAAAAAAAAAGAATATAAGGTAAAGGATCAGATAAGAAGGCAAGAAATGTGGAAAATGCATAAATATAGTTGCAAGTAAAGAAAACTGCTGGAAGAACCTTATGTTGATCAGGATCAAATACAGGAATGGTTAAGGGAAGGTGAATTCAAACCAAAAGGTGAAAGATTAATATTGGAGGCCCAGGATAGTGGGCTATGTACATGTTGGTTTACAAAGTCCACTGAAGATGTGGAAGAAATAGACAAATGTAGATTTTGTAAAACAGATTTGGAAACATTCACACACCTTGTTGCTGGTTGTGACATACTAATGGCAGAAGGATTGTATACTGAAAGGTATAATAATGTGGCAAGACTGTTGCACAGGGGATTGTACAAACATGATAGTATTGAAGTGGCTGAAAAACACTGGAAATGTAAGCCACAAAGCATCATAGAAAATGACAAAGTTTACATTCCATGGGATCACCCATTACCAACAGTCCAAAAGATAGATGTGAGAAAACCAGATATAGAGATCCATGAAAGAAGACAAAAGTAGCATTAATCATTACAATTGTTACGCCCATTGACTGCAGTGTCTTCTATAAAGAGAGACAAAAAGTCATAAAATATCAGGATTTTCAGGCAGAAACAAGAGCAATGTGGAAGAAAGATACCCAGACAGTTCCAATAGTAGTAGGAGCAATGGGTCTTATAGAAAAGAATCTACAATCATATTTAGATATGCTACCAATACATGTAACTTCATATGAATTGCAGAAGGAGTCATTACTGGGTATATTGCAGGTGCTATGAAGAGCACTTTTGGTTGATCAAAGATTGAAAAACTACTAATTTCATGAACTTTCATGAACTTTAATCGCACTTTGACTTAGGAATGGGATCCCAATTGGCTAAGTTTCTGGTGTCATTCAAAGGGGATCCAGTATCTGTCTGCTTGGGATGACATGATAGACAGACCTCAATGCCAGAGACAGCCTGCATCTGTCACTCCTGGGATTCCAGATACTGTCCAAGGCCCTTTCCACCCCTATAGTGCAATTTTTAGGCAATGTCCTGAAGACAAATTTACCACCATAACATCTGCTAGTAGATGCATCCTAAGGGTTATGCTACTCAACACTAGAAGTCTAAACCTCAAAATCCACTTGCTCAAGTGACTCCTCAAACTGGAGAACATCGACATCTGTGCAGTAACAGAGACCTGGTTCAAGGCTCCTGAGAGCACCCCTGCGCTATCAGGTTACAATGCATATCACACCTTTCAGCCCCCAAATCTGAACCATAGCCCTAATGGATGTGATAACCGAACCCCCCAAGGCAGAGGTGTATTAATCTTCATAAAAGACACGTACACCTCCAGACTTGTTGCCCAACATAATGCATCAGAAATACTTCAAGTACAGTTATCACTGGACAAAATTGCAGTCCATGTTGTAGCCTGCTATAGATCCCCCACAGTGTCACAGGACTCCCACTCTGCATTTCTGGACACTCTGGAAAACATCAAGGTCAAGCCTAATACCCTTATTCTGGGTGACTTTAACTACCCCACCATTAGTTGGAACAACTACTCCTTCTCCAACTCTTTTGCCCATTATTTCCTGGAACTCATCAACTCCAGTACCTTAGACCAACTCATCCTCACCCCCTCTAGGGGAAACAACATTCTTGACTAGTCATTACAAACATGGGGGACCACTGCTCTACTCCTTTGATAAACTCTTCCCTGGTCAGATCCGACCACAAGTTAATCACCATTGATGTCCAAATCCTGCCTCCACCCCCAAAAAAGGAAACCACAGTGAAAAACTTCTCCAAAGCTAATTTGAGCTTCTAAGGACGTGGCAAGTTTCACATCATCCATAGAAATGGGGAATGGGAGTATGGCT
Organism: Protopterus annectens; assembly: GCF_019279795.1. Lineage (NCBI taxonomy): Eukaryota > Metazoa > Chordata > Ceratodontiformes > Protopteridae > Protopterus > Protopterus annectens. Next base: position 1,324,179,129 of record NC_056733.1, read on the forward strand.
TCTGAATCATGCACCAAAGCACTGTATGAGCACTTAGGCAGTTGCATAGACAGGGCCATAACAAATAAAACCAAGACGCTCTCCTCTAAAAAAAAGGAAGCCAATCTGGTGGACACCTGCTATTAACAAAGTCTACAACAAAAGGAAAAAAAAACTGTTGCAGAAAAGGGTAAAGTCCAATGACTGGAAAAATTCCCTTGGAAAACTCAGTAAGAAACTACCTCCCTCATCAAGTCCACCAAAGCTAGTTACAAAAGCAAAATTGCTACAGATACTAAGGACAACCACAAAGCATTCTTTAGTTATGTCAAGAATCTGCATAATAATACGCAGATTTGCTCTGAGCTACAGCACAATGGCACCATGTATACTGAACTAACTGGTATTGCCAATATCTTTGCAGGCAGATTTAGTGTGAACTTTACTCCCCCCTCACCCCCCCAAAGTGCCAGTCCACATACCCGAGGAATACCATCTTCCTATTATCACGACTTCACAAGTAGAAACCGCACTGACCAAAGTTAAGAATACAGCTTCCTTGGGACCAGATAATATACTAGGTTATGTACTACATGTTCTACAAAAATTACTGGTACCACACCTGAGTGCCCTGTTCAACTACAGCCTCAGTTCTGGCTTTGTCCCCACTGAATGGTGCACTGCTACAATCATCCGACTCCACAAAGGGGTTACGACTACTGACCCTGGGAACTACCACCCCATCAGCTTGACAAGCCTGATCTGTAAGGCTATGGAACGTATTATTATGGATCTTATAAATAAGGATATAGGGAACCTTCAAATCCTGGACCCCACACAGTTTGGGTTTGTGAAAGGCAGATCATGTCTGCAAAATCTGATAGACTTCTTCGAAGCTGTCACGAGCGTGGTAGATGAAGGCAAGGCTGTCCACACAGCCTAGCTCGATCTAGCCAAAGCTTTCAACACCATCCCACACTCTGGAATCATTGATAGGCTCACTAATCTGGGCAATAACCCATACATCACTAGATGGGCTGCCAACTGGCTCACTGACAGATCCCATATGGTGAAAGTAGCTGACTCCAAATCTGACTACCGGGCAGTTACAAGTGAAGTCCCTCAGGGATCAGTTCTGGGTCATCTCTTGTTTGGTATCTACTTCTCTAAAGTTCAAGTCAACACCAAGGGACTCTGGTTAATCAGATTTGCAGATGACTGTAAACTGGGAGCTATTATTGATTCTCAAGCTGATGTGGACATCCTAAAAAAAAAAGCCTAACGGAAACCAATGACTGGTGCCAAAACCATGGCCTTAGGCTCGACACCAAAAAATGCATTGTCATTCTGTTCGGGAAAAACACAGTGCTCACAAACTACCATATTGAAGAGAAACCACTTAACTCTGAAGGTGTTTTAAGGGATCTAGGGGCACAGGTACATAGCAATTTCTGTTTCAACAACCACATCACCACTGTAGTTTGGAAGTCTTTCTACATGGCATATCTCATCACAAAAGGTTTCTCATCCAGGAAAAAAAAAGTCATTATCTCTCTCTACTCAGCCCTCATCAGGCCCATTATAGAGTATAATGCCCCATTTGGCATGTACCTCACTAGACACCTCCAACAACTGGAAAGGCCACAGAAGTTCCTCACTAAGAGGATCTTAGGACTTAAACATGTGCCTTATGCAGACAGACTTGAAAAACTTAAACTTTACTCCGTCTCATATCACCTACATGGAGGCGATCTCTGCTTGACATACAGAGCCATGTCTGACTCCGTTTTGCTAGATATGCTTCATCTGAAAAAAATCCCAATCCCTCCATGCTACTCATTCCAAATGCTTCATCTGAAAAAATCCCAATCCCTCCATGCTACTCATTTCAAACACCTCAACCTTATCACCACATTAAACAGAACCTGCTGGAGGGATAGGTTCATAACCCAGAGACTATCAATACTCTGGAATAAACTCCTTATTCACATCAAGCAGAGCACCTCACTAGCACTCTTCAAAAGAAATATTAATGAGTGAATGGGAAATAGGAAATTTGCCATGGGGATCACTTCCATCGCATTGCTAGATAGGGGCACAGGGAACTAACATCTGGTAAGCCAGATGACTGGGAACACTATTGGGCAAGGCTTGCAGTGGCTCCAGGGCCATTAGCCTAGTACTCACCTATGAACCTATAAACCTTTGGTATTAGAAACCTAAAAGACTTAGAGAAATTAAAAAAAAATGGGGATAAACTCATATGTCATTAGATGGGTAGCCAACTGGCTCATAGACAGAATGCATACAGTCAAAGTAGGAGATTCGACCTCTACCAGCAGGCCTGTTACTAGTGGTGTTCCTCAAGAATATGTGCTGTGTGCCGTTCTGTTTGGAATCTATTTCTCAGATATTCAGGTGAAATAGATGGCCTATTCTTTTTGTGGAATATACATGACTGTCTGATGATGCGGAACACCAATCAAGTTAGTATACCAGATGCATGTGTCCTATAACACCTCCTGCAGTTATCACAGTGCCAGGATAGTGTGCATGGTCATACTCATAGTGTCTGGATGTATCATAATAGTTGTTCAGGTGTGAATGTGCAGGCTCATCTCTTATCACTCCACATTACATATGTTATGTCACAGGCATGGGATTAGTAGTGGTATTATTTTGATATTGTCCATGATTGTGGTTGGTTCTTGTAATGTTTTCCATGATCCTTTACCTGTGGCCACCTTGCTGGAGACCTCTGATCTGAGTACACTCATATTCAGGCATATCAGTTTGCACAGCTTCACAATGTGCACCTTACACCTATTGTATGTCAGATCCCTGACAGCTGGCTTCTGCATTATTCATGTAAGGATGTTTATCTCATACAGATATCTTCCCCTGTGTTATGTCACCTTGTTTGACAGTCATAGACAACACATTTTCAATGTACAGTACATATTGTACCATATAGATATATGCTTGCTGCTTCAGCTAGAACCATCTTCCATTGATATAGCCTCCTCTGCTGTGTATGAGGGAGTTTCACCTGTCCCTTTTCCCCTGTGTTTATTCCTACAATTGATCTGTGTGTCCCTATTCAACACACACACTTTACCTGATTGATCATTTTACATGGCAGTCCATGTCCTGTTACAGATCATTAACACAGCTTCAGAACAGAATGCCAAGAATGGCACATCACAATACTCTGTGCTGCAGTTACACCATCCTGTACTGTAAATGGACTTCACTCATACCTCTCAACTGTCCAGATATTCCCAGGATGTCCAGATGTTTTCCTTATCAAATTTGTGATGTTCTACGATATCACTAGGATGATCTCTGAAGGGATGTGACTCAGTATTACATGCATTTGAGTGCATACCTCTTAAATGTCCTGGTTTGTGCAGAATGTGCAGCGTCTGCCACATATTTGTGATCCTTTCCTCATTGCATTTTTGTTTTCTGGCAAAGCATTGCGATGTCATTGCAGTATGAAGTCAGAAACTGATGACAGACATTTGAGTTTCAAAAGTGATGCTCTTCAGAAAGTTCATGCTAATGTGCAACCTATTTATTCTAAAATGATCTAAGTTTGGAAGTGCGATATTAAAAATCTGTCCCTATTTTGGCCCTTTGTCCCCCGATTATGTATGCCTTTGTCCACATATGTTGCTCAAAGAGGATGACAGTTATTTGAGTTTCATTCTACCACATGTCTATACAACATCTACAGCAAATACGTCCCTATCTCGGGTTAAATGTCCCCTCAGTATGTTGGCTTTTGCGGAGATGCGTTGCACTAACAGATTCACAGCATACATCTCCACTGTACAGATTTTTGCAGCATGTCCAGATTGTGGCCTCATATTTGTGGTTTATTTCTCCTAAAATTGTAACCCCTTAAGGACTTACCATTGTTTTAGCTACATGGCAATTGGCCTGAATGTGTCCATAAAGACTTAATAAAAAGTAATAGACATAGGGCAGGATTCACGAAGGCTTGCACGGAGTGTAAGAGACGTGCAACACTCCATGCAAACCTCGCGATCCAGGAACAGCCCTAAACTCCGTGTAAGAGACCAGCTAAAACGTCTCTTACATGGACTGGGCGTGGACATGCTAAATACCTCACTTGCAGCCGAAAGGTATGCAAATGAGGTATATTAGTGATCCATGAAGCAGAAACCAGTCCGTGTAATAGACGTTTTAGCTGCAGAAATGTACTCAGTTGATAACTGAGTACGTTTCTGCAAATTCCAAAACGGAGCCATGTCAGCTCCAAAAAAAGGGTGCATATGACTCAGGCAGCATGCCAATGGTCAAATATATGGCCATTGGCAATATAACCCGATGCCAAAACATTAAAAATATAATTTTATTATGTTTAAACCCAGCGCAGCCCCGCGCAAATGGGCTGCACTGTATAAAACATGAAAATGAAGGTTATAAACACACAAATGTGGGTTTCATGCAATACATGGAATGACAATGCAGGGACCAGCAGACCAAAAACAACATGGCCACCGTGTAGTGGTTGCTAAGGGGGGAAGCTGAGTCTAAGACATGTAACTAAGCATTAGTAGGCAATCTCATGTAAATGAGGGTTAAGATACTGAATCTCACAGTCACATAGGAAATGAGCACAGTCTGAGTAGTGTAAGAGATACATAAGGGGGAGGAATAGAGTAGGAGATAGGTGACATCACAGGGGGGAATGGTAGAAAGAAATGCAGTTCATTGGAGGCCAGTGTAACATGACAGATGACAGACACAGATCATGGAAAGAGGTGTGCCACTAGATAAGTCATGGAAAGTCAAGAAATGGAAGGTGTACACTGTTACTTACACCAAAGTTTCTTGCTGGGCGTGCATGCACACGTGTGCATGCCATGAAGCGCGAGTAGGGCAGTGTGTGCGCGTGTAAGGCAGACTGAGCATGTAGGAGCGTGTTGGGAGATGTTTAATACTGTTTGCGCAGGTGTGCGCATGTGTAGGGCAGGCTGAGTATGTTGGAGGCTGTTGGCAGACGTGTAACAGTGTTTGCGCGGGTGTACGCGCGTTTTAATCCGAATAAGTAGATTCTGAACCGTGTAAGCACATGTGCGTGCATGTAAGCCACTGTGAGCGTGTTTCTGATGGTATGCACATTGCTCCCCCCTGAGGAAACAGAGAGGAAAAAGGAAGCAACAGAATTAATAGGAAGTTAGCAGGGATAACTGCTGAAGCTAGCAGGTGAAAACAATTAGAAGCAGGCAATTACACAGGCAGAATAGTAGCCCAGCCCAGCACTTAAAACTCTGCAAACAGTAGTGCAGGATGTTTCTCTTAAGAGACACTGCAAGACAGGAGTAAGCTAATAGAAGTGAAAACTGAAAAAGCTTAACTCAGAGCAGAAGTGTTAGGGGCTGCCATAGCTGTCATAATGAGACATAGGCGACTTGCTGAGGGTGGTGACAATGCAGATGGTGCCAGACAACCCACAGTGAGGAGACGGAGAAGAATGTACAGGCCCAGGGTCACCTACCACGGGTTACATGAGCTGGAGATAGTAGAGCGCTATAGAGTGGACAGAGAGCTCCTGCAGCAAATTGTTGAGCTGTGCAGGCCACGCCTTACACACAGAACCAACATGGGGGAACCCATCCCAGTGGAAACCAAGGTATGTGTTGGCCTAAGAATACTAGCAACAGGTACCTTCCAGAGAGCAACTGGCGATATGATGGGGATTTCACAGGCATCAGCCACCAGGGAACTGCACCAGTTCCTGGATGCCATGTCAGCACATGTTAGTGATCATGTATATTTCCCCAATGCCCGTGAGGTATTGGCCAGCAATATGCATCTCTTCCAGCAAATAGCGGAATACCCTGAGGTAGTGGGTGCAATAGTCTGCACGCACATACGCATCAAAGCACCAGCCGGTGAGCGGGGCAGGGCCTACATTAACCGCAAGGGCTTCCCCTCCATCAGCTGCCAGGGTCGTGTGTGATGCCCAGGGCATAATAATGAATATGTGTGCTGGCTGCCCTGGAAGTTACCACGATTCTCACATCTGGCATTTGACGCAGCTGTACCAGACATTTGCCAATGGGGACATCCCACACGGACACCTAGTGGGGGATGCAGGTTATGCACTAGAGCCGTGGCTGATGACACCCATCAGAAACGCACACACACCTGAACAGGAACGCCATAATGAGGCACACGCACAAACACGTAATGTAATAGAGCGTGTGTTTGGGCTGCTCAAGTCACGGTTCCGGTGTCTGGACACATCTGGTGGAGCCTTGCAGTACACACCAACTACATGTACCCAAATTGTCATGGTATGTGCTATGCTACATAATATGATCTTGTGAAAACAGCTGCAGCAGGACCAGCATAGGGCCGGGCCAAGCAGCCCCCCACCATTGCCAAGGCCATCACAGGCAGAGCGTGACTCAGAGGAGGAACAACCTGAGCCTGCCCCAGTAGGCAGAAGGAGGCGTGCCCAGTATGCCCTGGCCTTGGCAAAGAGGCAACGCATAGCACATACACTGGCTCAGTAGGAACCCTGGGAATGATACCCCTCTGACTCACTCAAATAATAACATGGATGCCTAAAATGACATGACCTGCTCACAAACATGTACAGGGAAGTGTAATATGCGCATCCGACAGAGGCAGCCCTGCAGCACCACCTGAGGCATGAATGCCATGTGTTAAGTAATTAACACCATGTACTATATGCACACATGAGCACCCTGACTAACATCCACCCTCACCAAGCATGAAGCCACAAAATGACGATGGGATGATCAAGTGCAATAACTGGTTGAAGTAATGCAGTTAGTCAAAGGGGAGCCAATGTGTTTCAGGCTGGGAAGACATGCGGAGCATGACATGATGCACCACCTGCTAGGGGTGGCGTGCACTTATCATGCCATGCCCCATGGATACTGGCAAAGGCTGTCAGTACCCACAGCATGCCCTGAATAGGTAAGTCTCAAAACACAAACCCACCTTCATAGGTTCTACAAGGGATAGGAACCTAGATGCAATGCTACCCAATAACAGATGCCTAAACAGCAAGATGTGTGCAGTGTAAACGCACACAGTATGGAGAATGTAGATACCAGTCCTGTAATAGAGAACTGGGTCAAGGCTCACATCAGCACCCTAACACTACCAGGTCACACCTCATACTGTGCTGTACAGCCGCAAAACATGGAACAAGCTACAAAAGGAGGGTGACTAGCAAGAAATGGCAAGGATAAACATACCCCCATGTTGGTACCACAACAAGAAGCAGCATGGATTAGCCATGGTCAAATACCAATGGCTAAAACCACCTCCCAGTATATAGCCTGCTGCAGACTACTGTCCTAATACCAGGAACTGCACCTGGCCTATGTCAGAATACATGAATATATCAAGCCCCCAAACCACATTATATTGCTTGACTGAAAATACCCAGACATACACCGGGAGCATTATACTAGCACCAACACTGTAGGAGAAAATTTTCCAGAATCCATAAACCAAAATGCCCAGGAACAATGTACCACTCACTCAAGATGGGTAAGCATACTGAATGTGATAATCAGCAACATGTATACTGGATGGCAAGATGAGAAGTGTACCCCTCACTGGTAAGACCAGACCATAGAGTAATCACACTGGATATACACATCCTGACCCCAGTCCCTAGCCAGAATACCACAGTGAAAAACATGTGTAAAGCATAGGTTGCAGCCCTCAAAACCGATGTTGAATCCACAAAAGGCCCTGTGCAAGTGCAGAGTATGGGACACACCACAGAACATGTTATACAGGCATTCCATGAACACAGCCAGGAATGCTTGGAGTATGCAGTCACAAATAACAACAACACACAATGCCATACACGCGGGCATCTGGCATGCTGGACTCCAGCCATTACCAAACCATGCAAGAGAATGAGGAAGCTACCACATGATAGAGCAAACATAAAAAGGGAAGTAATCACTGACCAGTAGTATGGCAATAACATATGTCCACACATTCAATCCACTAAGTCCAGCCACAACAAGTAGAATCTGTGAATCCAGAGGCAATGTGACACCAGTCCCAAGTACACAGACAACCACAACACCCCCCAATAAATACAAATATATGTGATAGATGCATCCATGTATCCAAACCAGAGGTTGAGCTCCACCAACTCAGTACTGTCAAAACTAGTCAGGAGGAGAAGGTAACCACATACACCACAAACCCAGTCCCACATAGACCTACCACAACTGTAAACCAAACACATAAACACAGCCAAATATTCCCAGAGGCCTTAATTACAAACACACCACACCAACAGAAGCCTCCAAAGCAGATCACAAGCAACCACAACCTTCAAACATAGCACATGCAACGAATAGTACGCAAAGCTGGTGTGCCAAACAGTCACAGGCCAGAAGGAGAAACAACATGCCTGATAAAGTCATAATAGGTGTCTGTATAGGCAGACACACTGCTGTCCCACTCACCAGACTGAACAAGGGAAAGGGTAGAGTAAGCTGCCTGTAGGCTGCCACAAAATGCCGCATAACACAAGTACGCAGGTCACCCCAAAGCAAGCAGAAATATGATGCACTCAATGTCCATGCTGGTGTGAATTACCTGAGATGTACCTCCCTGGTCAACATGAAAAGAGACATGGATGGTCCCTCTGAGTATGTACCCCAAGGCAGTATGACACTGGCTGTGTGCAGCATCCAACCCTCACCAAGAATGATGCCACAGTACAAACACAGAATGCTCATGTTTAACAGCTGACACAGTTACAGCTGTCAGTCCAAGAGGGTCTAATGTCTGTCTGCTTGAGATGTCAAGCATGACAAGCCATGCCGCTGTTCCAGGGATGTCTTGCACCTGTTACCCGTGTGCGTCTGGATACTGGATAAGGCCTTTGCCGCCTCCATAGAGCCGTATGTAGGCAAGGCCAAAAAGACTACCCACCACCCTAGAAAATATAAGTGGTAGGAAACATAAGGGTAATGCTGACCAATGCCAGATGTGTAAACTACAATATGCATGCCCCTGAGGCACTTCCCATTATGGAGAACATCAATGTCTGTGCAGTGACATAAGCCTGCTGCAACCCTAGTGATAGCACACCAGCACTACTAGGTTATACCACATATCATGTGTTATGGCCCCAACACCTGCACCAAAACATCAAAGGAGGGGGAGTATCCATATGCAGCACAGACACCCATATTGCCAGGTAACTGACAATGCACAAAGCAGCGGAGACCACCCATGTGCACATAACTGTAGTCAAAACTGCTGTACAGTCTGTAGCATGCGACAGACCACACTCTCGCACACAAGAACTCCACCCAGACATCCTGAAGACACTGGACAGTATGAAGGTCCCACGAAATACCAGACAAGGTACACACAAATTACCACATAGGTGTCAAACCATTATGTATGCAAGGAGTAATCAGGGGCCTAGGGACACAGGTCGACATTAATCAGTCATGTGACACCCACAATGCCAATGTGGCTATGAAGATTGTTGATATTGAACACCGTATCATGAAAGGATTCACATCAACATCAACAGAGGTCACTGTGCCACTGTACTGTTCCCTTATCAGACCCATAATCTAGTACAATGACTCATATGGGATGTACCGTATGTGACACCTGCAGCGGTTCGGAAGACCTCATAGTTACCCCACCAACAGGATAAAGGGTGTGAAATATATGTCATATGCTGCCTGGCTGTAGACACCCCAGTTGACTGCAGTCACAGACTGCCTACAGAGAGGCATTGTATGTCTGTTGTACAAGGCCATGTCCAACACAGGAGTAATGGACATGCTCCACCACAGGAAATCAAAGCCATTGGAGCTGTGAGAGTCACAGATGTCAGCCTCAACACATAATGAAATAAGATGTGCTGGAGGGACAGATACATAACCCAGAGGCTCCCCACACCCAGAAACAGGATCCCAATCCATGGTAGGCAGAGCCCCTCACTGACACCCCTCAACAGGAATATTGCCAAGTGGATGGATGACCGTACATGTATACTGGGGGTTCTCACTGTGTCATGACCAGACAGAGGCACAGTGAAGAACTTCATAAATGGCCATAATTGAACATAGCAAGGGGTGGCGAAAGACACACACACTCTGGCTAGGCTTACTAATGGCCTAGGGTGTATAGCCTAGTATGAACCCATGAACCTATGAAGATACAAAACGTACAGGACACTAAGGATAATCACAAGGGTTACCCAACTGATGGTAGGAACCATGTTGGGCATCCACAGATATGCTCTGAATCACACAGATATTACAAACAACATACCAAACACACACACATATTGCTAACATACAACCTGTCAGGTGCAGTGCAAACACCCCCCCCCCAGAGTGCAAAATACCTATCCCAGCAGACTGATGGTCCCCTGACATTGCCGATGCTGAGGTAACAACCATCATCTGCAAAGCAGAACACACAGCAGCAAAGGTATGTGATGGTGTCCTGTGCTGAGGCCAACATGGACTCCAAGAATAATGGAATGCCAAATCACACTACTGCCCAATGTCAGCCTTACCACAGGATATGTACCCAAAGAGCAGTGTACAACAACAGTGTTCCATCACAACAAAGGTGTTGCCTGAATGGATACTCCAAACTACCACCCCAGGATCCTGACAAGCTTGTTCTGCACAGCTATGGAAAGGATCAGTATGTACCGCAGACAGAAGGCTATTGTGGACCTACTGATACTGGACCCTACACAGTGTGGCTGCCGTAACTGCAGAACCTGCCCCTAAACATGTCTGACCCATTTGAAGCAGTCATTAAGGTCATTGATGAGGGTAATGTGGTCCACACAGTGTAGCTGGACCGTGCACATGCTTCTAGACAATACCGTACGAGTTCAGTATGGATATGTTCACCAGCTTAAATATATACCCTTATGTCAGTAGAGGGGTTGCAAACGAGACCAAGGACAGAACTGACATGGTCAGACATGCCGCAGCCATGTCAGACTACAAAGCAGATATGAGTGGCATCACACAAGGCCTGGTCTTGGCCCCCCCCACACCCCCGTTCTGTATATATGTCCCATAGGTATAGGCCAACATGGAAGGACTGTGACTGAACATGTATGCAGAGGAGTACAAACAGCCCACCATATCCGACCCCCAGCTGACACAAACAACCCACAAAAGGGCCACCTACAAACAGACAACTGTAGCCATAGCCATGTCAGCAAGCTAATTGCAGAACTGTGTATAGACAACCACTGTGGATATACAGTAAGTGCCCACAAATTACCACACAGGTGTTAACCCATGAGGTACCTAATATGTAATGTGAGACCTGGGTACAAAAGGTGATAGATATCCTGCACTGGACAAACATGTGGCTGTAGTGTTTGCAGAAACATATACTATATACCCACCCAAACATGAAGGTTGGCAGATGTAGATAAGGGGAACTCACTGTGGCTCTGCAGTCATCCTCCATCAGCGTCACAAGTGACTACAATTGCCCCTGTGGGATATACCGCAGCAGACACCTCCATCAACTGTAAAGTCCACAACAGTACCCGACCAGGAGTAGCAAAGAGCATGAACAGATGCCATGTGTTGCCTGAGTAAACAAACTGCAGCCCCACACACTGCCATACTTCCCAGCTACAGGAAAGCTTTGCCTGATGTATGAAGCCATGTCCAACCTGGAATGAATGAACATGTTGCACCTTGTACAATCTGAATGGCAATGAGCTATGCACATGAGAGACCTGAACCCCAGCACTGACATACATAGGACAAGCTGTACAGAATGATCCATAACACAGAAAGCACCCCCACTCTTCAGTAAACTCCTGGTACAGGTCAGCCAGAGAGTCACATATCGACACCCCTCAAAAGGAATCCTGATGAGTGGATGGGAGATGGTAGGCTAACCCTGGGTATCACTGTTATGTCAGAGGTGGACGGAGGCACAGTATACTAACCATGACATATGTCATGGCAAACTCCAGTTACAATGTGTGTCGAAGGACAAACACACCCTGTGACTAGCATCAGAAATGGCCTAGGGAACATCGCTAGTGTTTGCCAATGTCCACCCATGTTGTGGAATACACTAGCAATGTTGGACGAGCCTGGTGTAGGTAGTCCTTATCTGAACATATTGCAACATGGTCATATGTGCACAACTGGCCCCTACACAGTCTGTTGTGCTCACTATGAAGATGTCAAGCAGTCATAGGACTAAAGCCCAGGATACTGTCCACCACAGTGAAAGTACTTAACCAGTACACTATACGGTACTACAGTGTTAAGTCATTATGAAAGTATGTTGAGAACTGTCTGCAAAGTATCCCATGCAATCCCTGCAGGCACAGTATAATCCCTGTTGTGGCAGACACGAAGCAGTTGGCCAGTTAGTACACAACATGACACCCAACACACAACCATAAACGTGAGATATTGTTGAAGTTCACACACACCCAAATATGTGGTGGACTTCAGAGTGCAACATATGGAAAGCTCACACTGGGCATGCTCGCACACTTTGATAAATAAGGCATATGTCAGACAACATGCCATGGAAAGGCTGAACTGGGCATGCTCACACACTTGGGCCATATCTCCATTTAGCAGTTGGCCACACATATCTGGTATTTGTAAGTGTCAGTCCAGGAACCAACCACAACACAGCAATCAGCCCAGTGCACACAGTAAATGACTACAGAGACATAAGTGATATAGTGGATTGCCGTCATATGCAAACATCTTCCACAGATACACAAGTTGGTCATAGGAACAGGGAATGCTATGGCAATAAAGACCTGCAAACAGTAAAACAGCACAACAAATATTGTGCATCCGACAATTGAACATATGGGTGTAGAGGTCAATACTAGGCTTGTTGCCCTAGGGAATGACAGCTCAGCCAGAGTGTGCTTGGCATCTGCATCCCCAGGACAGTAGGCTACTGTGCCACTGTAACGTAGGTCACAGAAGGCAACATGTGAGGCTAGTGAGCTGTGCCTCTGTCAAGCAGGGGCACCGTGGAGGTCCCAGGGATTGAATGTGCTAAGCCACAGCCATGTTGTCGGTGTGTGCTGTGAGAGGGTTGCTGAGGATCTCTGACAGTAGGTGTCCGTCAATAACAGACTGAGGGGAGCCCTATCTGCATTCTCTGGACGATTCCACTGTCAACACTGTGTTGTAATGAGTATGTGTGAATGAAGTGCCATGGCAGAACTGTTCACAGATGTCCTCCCTCTGTGGGCTACAGCTCTGCAATGTATTAGGTCACTCTGTCTGTTGTACAGCGCATATATGGCTGGTGTACAGCTGACAGGTGTCTTGTTGTGGAGCAGTCATGGGTATATGTGGGATAGCATGACCAATGCATACCATACACATGCTCATAGAATGCAATTGTCAAGGATTATGCTGAGTGGCCAGTATAGTCCCCCATCATGGGTCCTCTGAAGTCGTCCACCCCAGTCTACACAAGTGTAGAGTCTGCTTGTGCTAAATACAGTTTGTGTGCAGTGACAACCTTGCCTGGGGGTGGAGATGGGATATGGCTGTCCAGGGAAAGGTGGGTATGGTCAGATATCAACAATGGTGGTCTACCTCTGGTGTGGAACAGTGAGTACCCACGTTGCAGATGGATAGGTGCAATATGTATTCCCCCATGTGGCTGTGGTGTGTGGTTCTGCCATAGCACATGGACCCACAAATTGTAGTGGCTGTAGGGTAAAGTGGTAGAGGCCTGAGTAGTTCTCACACACAATATGCCTGTACCTGATGTTAACAACTGGAATGGTGTATGTGAACACCTGCATATCCTGGCACTGTTCCCGGGGAAGCTAAGTGTGTGTCCTGGATGTGGGTGTGGTGTTCTGGACTGGTTGTGTTGTGTGTTACAGGTCCTGTGGTCCCAAAGCATGGTATAGAACATAACATGCCAGTGCGTTGTGCATATCTGACCCTGACGTAGGTGGCTGCAAATGCATATATATGCTATCCCCCACCTGACAGGTAGTACTACATGTACATACCTCTGTAGAAATAAAGATGTCAGCACCCTATAAATACTGCAGGTGCAGAGCAGCTGCCCAGTAATTCGGATAGTGCGCTCTGCTAATGCATCTCCCTCAAGTGTCATAATGTAGTTAGGTAGTGGTTTGAATCCTGCAAATGGCACTTGTGTGTGTTTGGATGAGGGGCTTAGTGTGTGCGCAATTTTGTGTGAGGGAAATGTGCCTTTTGGCAACTGGGAGAACACACTACAGGATGCACATTCCCCTTTCTAAACACTGATGATGTCAGCACCCTATAAGTACAGCAGGAGAAGGGAAGCCTCCCAATAATGCAAATAGCGCAGTCTGCTAATGCGTCTCTCCCGACTGTCATCATATAGTTAGGTAGGAGTTTGAAATCTGTAAATGGCATGTTTGGATGTGGGGACTCTGTGTGTGTGTGCAATTCTGTATGAAAATCATGTGCTTTTTTTGAAATCAGGGGATCACACTACATGATGCACATTACCCTTTCCAAACAGTGATGATGACAGCACCCTATACATACAGCTTGAGAAGAGACATCTGCCAGTACTCAGGACAGCACAACCTGCTACAGCGTCACTCTCAAGTGCCATAACATATTTCGGTAGGGGTTTAAAACCTGCAAGTGGCAAGTTTGGATGTGGGGAGTTTGTGTGTGTACATTTCTGTATGAAAAACATGTTAGTTTTGGCAATCAGGAGATCACACTACCTGATGCACATTACCCTTTCAAAATACTGATGTTGTCAGCACCCTATATGTACAGCCAGAGAAGAGAAACGATCTAGTAATCCAAATAGTATGCTTTGTTAATGTGTTTCTCTCACGTGTCGTGACTTAATTAGATAGGGGAATGAATCCTGCTAATGGCAAGTGTTTGTGTGTGGGTAGTAGGGTGTGTGTAAATGCAAGTGTGAGAGAACAGATCCTTTTGGCAAATACTACAATACACCAGATGCTGCATATTCCCCCACTAAACACAGGGGATGTTACCACACTATCAGCACAGCCAAACAGGGCTAGTTGGCTAGTAATGCCAATAGTGCGCTCTGCTACTGTGTCTATTACCATTGTCAGAGTACAGATAGGTATGTTTTGGTAACCCACAACTGCCACGTGTGGTTGTGTCACACAGTATGACCTTGTGTGGGTCTTTGTACATAACAATGCATGCCATTGCCTAAACCAGCAATGGCATTGCACACATGATGTATGTGTGTGACACATGCATATAAATACCTGTGACCTGCAGTAGTTACCATGTCTGACACATGCCTCGAGTGGATAAATGGTATTTGCAATTTATACCAATATGACTGTGTCTTACTGTGCAGGGTCCGCATGTGGTATGTGTCTATACAGTGTGGGTGTATATGGTAAATTACCTACAGCAGGGGATACACATCTGGTCTGGGCCATATAGTGTACATGTAGTCGATGTACAGGTGCTGCATGTTCCCACCTGTTGTGGTAGTGGTAACATGTCATTCCACTGCAATTCAGTGACCACATGCTGTGAACCCTTCAACTAGTGTGTTGTAGCTACAGTAATGCTCACACACACTGTTTGGCTGGATGCAGTCCAGCCATATAAACACAGTTCTTGAGACTGTCATATTGCCAGTGTTGTTATGGAGGATAGGTGGTCTTCCTGTGTATGGGAGGGTTGTGTGTGTGCCAGGCTATGAACCAGATGGCAGTCTGACACACTGTTAGCTGCATATGATTAGGCCCTGATGCTTTGTGCTGTGCCAACAACCTGGAGGTGTGTGTATCTGTGGTACCTTGGGATACCACCCCCCTGTCCATGTGTGTTACATGTGTAGGGGACGACAGGCATGGTATGGGGCATAACCTGTCAGTGATGGGTAACACCTGTGAGCCATGAATCAGGAATCTGGTACTGCACAGACATTGCAGTTCACCGTGTTGAGGACAGTGTCAGGTGCATGCATCTTCCGGTGTACACTGCTGTTGTTGTGTAGCAGCACTGTTAGTGTCCTAACCTGTGTGATACCCACGGAGGTGGCTATGTAATCCATGTCCTGCAGCATAAGGCAGTATGTGTGTACCAAGGAGCTTTGCCGTTATACATCGGGCCATGGGTGTCACGTGCAAGATGACCCTTGCACATCATTGTGGCTTCCCTAGCATGTAAGCACACATTGACAGCCAGCGGATACCCTATGAATGACATTGGAGACTGAGCATAATGTAGACATGCAACACCCTTCCCACATATAGTGGTAGCATACCTGGTGAGGGTATGTTGGCAACCAAGATCAAGCTCATACTGGCCTGTGCCACATGCTGAGAGATCCATTCTATGTTCCCTATCATGTAGTCCAGGGAGGTATCTCTCAGGTCAGCCATACTGGCATGGCCAATGAGTGAGTCATATGTGTCCATGCCTCTGACTGACCTGTATGCATGTGTTCTGTGGTGGACCATAGTGCCCCTGAGGCATATCACTGTGACCTTCACCAGATACAGCTTGTTGAGCGGGACCCCAGTGCAGCACCCAAGACAGGTACCTGACACGTCTGTAGCAGGTGTGTTGTGTAGCCCTACAGGCTGTGAGTGTGTGGCACAGGGGATGTGTGTACCATGTGTGGCATGTGCTCTGTTCCGACGAAACATATGCCTGTGTGCCAGCTGCAGAGGTGTGTGATGCTCAGGCAGGATGCTATTCTGAGTCCTCACATATGCCCCAGTGTGTTCAGCATGCTGTCAGTGCGTGTCAATGTCTGACTTGTATTGTAGTCACTGTAATATATTTTATTTATTTATTTATTTATTTATTTATTTATTTATTTATCCTACATTTGTTGACCGGGATAGTCCGACTGGATGCATGTCCATTTCCAGGGGAGGCCCGGGGAGAAAAGCTACAAGGGTAAGCAGATACAGCATTACATAATACCAGCATTACATATTACAAACAGATTATTTACAGAGATTACATAAGTAAGCAAGTTAAACATGTTCCACAGGTTTATGTTAGTCCTGAGCACAAGTCAGGATTAAATTAAATTACACAGTAAACTGGTTAACAGATTTTACACATTTGAGTTAGCCAGGCTTGATACATTGACATATCCAGTTAAGTGACAAATGTTGTTTGAGTCTAGTGTTAAATTGACCTAAGGTGGAAAGTAAGGTAATATCAGCTGGAAGTGAGTTACAGGATCTACTTACAGAGTTTGCAAAGAGAGAATCACCGGCTGTGTTATTAAATTTGCTAGTCTGAATTATTAGTTTGTTAGAGGATCGAAGTGGTCTAGGATTGTTATAGGGGGTGATAATATTTGAAGTGCAGGAGTATTGTCCGGATTATAGAGGATTTTATAGGCCATAATTAGTTGGTTATACTGTATTAGGCTGGGTAGTTCATGACAACCAAGCTGATTTAGATTGATGCAATGATGTGTCCTAAAAGGCAGCCCAGTGGCAAACCTGGCAATGTGGTTGTAGCAAATTGAGTGTTTGTTAAGGACAGTCTTGTTCATATTCGAGAGTAGAGGGGATGCATACAGAAGGGTTGAAAGAAGGTGTGAGCGAGCTATGGCACCTTTAGCTGGAGGGGTTAGGAAGGCTTTTATTCTGTAAAGTGACCCTAGTTTTTTATTGATGGCTCTGATAATTTGGTTAACATATAGGTCACATTTGAGATTATTGTCTATGATGACACCTAATAGTTTAGTAGATGGGTCAGGGGAGATTATTGTGCCATCAGTTGATGTTATGGTAAAGGTGAAAGCGGTAGACCTACGTGTTGGTGAAATAACAGCAGTTTAGTTTATTTGGGATTTAGGATCAGACGATGTTCAGAAAGCCAGTTTTCTATTGTATTAAAGGTGGTCTGGGTAGCTGACCATAACTCTACTGGAGATGTGGCTGAGCAGATCAGAGTAGAGTCTTCAGCATATTGGATACAGCTGACTTTTGGGATGACAGTATAAAGGTCGTTAATGAAGATGGAGAACAGAAAGGGCCCTAGTATAGATCCTTGTGGTACTCTGAGGGTGTTAGCTAGAATGTAGAGAGTTTGTTCTGCCAGAGGCCAACCTGCTGTCGACCATGCAGGTAGGATTGAAGCCATTGGAAGGCTCCAGTATCTAGACAGAATGTTTGCAGGGTGTGGATTACAAGTTGGTGATCAACCATATCGTATGCCTTGGAAAGATCCAAAAAGAGGGCTGAGGATATATAATTAGTGTTGCAAGTATGGTTTATGGTGTTAGTAAAGGCTAGGAGGCCTGAAGTAGTGCTGTGATGAGGATGGAAGCCATGCTGAGTGTCTGCCATAAGGCTATTTTGGATTAGGTCGTGCACGAATTGTCTATGACTAAAGTTTCCATAATCTTTGCAAGTGGAGAGAGTATAGCTATTGGCTTATAACTGGAGAATTCAGTAGAGCTGCCTCCTTTGTGAAGTGGGATTACATAGGATATTTTCCAGATGGTGGGAAATTTAGATTCTACCATGGTTCGTTTGATTAGTTTTGAGACGGGGTAAGCAATAGCATCATCTGATTTTTGTAGGCACTCGGCAGGGAGTTGATCAGCAGAAAGTGTAGTGGGTTTCACTTTTTCAATCAAGGTATGGAGAAGTGAAGTGGCGACTGGTTGGCAGCTGAACGCAAATAGGTTTCTAGGGGTGCTACTTTCAGGACCAGGGGAGCTAGGAGGTAGATGGCTAGCTAGGGCTTGAAATGTCTCAGTAAAGAATTGGTCAAAACTATCAGAAACATCTTCAGGGCTTTTATCAATAGTAGCAGCATGGATTGGGGTTGAAGTTTGTCCAGGATGTAGTATATATAACATGCCACCTGACAGGGTATGGCATTACTGGGTTCAGAGAGCTCAGTCCACAGACTGGCTGTGTGGTGGCATCCCACACATGTGTTGTACATTCCTGGCCAAGGGTGATGGCTGACTGCATACATGTGTCAGCTGTGACATTGCCACATGACTCACATAAACCACAACTGGACCATAGAGGTGATTCATAGGTTACCTTTGCACATGCTCACTTGCAGCACCCATGTTAGTTATGAAAGGAACTTTCATTGCATTGGGCTTTGGTGAGTATTTTAGATGCTTTGTGAGTTGATAATCAGTGGTGCAATAAAGCATTATATAATCATATCTGTATCTATTTCTATATTTATATAACTATAGCTATAACTACAGCTAGTCTATATGTATAGGTATACATTTATATAGATAGATATAGACAGACTGCACAGAAACACACACACACCCACACACACGCATACATTCACTTGCACACTGACACACACACACGCATGCATGCACGTGCACACTGACACACACATGCATGCACACACACATGCACACTGACACCCACACACACACACACACACACACACACACACACACACACACACACACACACACACACACACACACACACACATGCACATACGCACACCCAGTTACAATAGGCCAGAGTTAAGTTAAAGACAGCTGATTTTGAAGTATAATAATAATTGGTCAACATTCTAGTTAATTGCAGGATAGAAACATTGACTGCTGTGTAACTGAATGTAGTAGAAATAGTATGAGTGTCAGGATGGTGAAATTGTTTGGCCCCTTTCAGTACTACCTGAATCCTAGCATCAGCAGTAAAAGGTATCATTATCTGTTAAACATGACACTGCTACCTGGTACGCTGTTGCATGCTGTTGGTTGCCTTATGGTGTATCCAGTTCCTGAAGGTCTAAATCAAATTTGGGGAAACATCAGCAATTCTCTGTCCCCTCATCCACAGTGCTCAAACTCCTATTACTAGACACTGTCATGAGCGAAATAAAGAATCCAGCCCTTATTCTTAAGGAATCTTTCTTGTTAATAAAAAAATTCCTAAATATAGTCCTGAAAATATAGCAGGACTGCCTCTAAAACAGCCACTGTGATCAGTGTACTCAGGCTTGAGATGTATATCGTGTCTTATCATTCCCAAACAATGGTTGAGCAAAAGCCATAATCTCTGCAGTTTATTAACCATTTTCAGAATCATTTTTTTATCTTTCATCTTTATATCTTATTTGTGTTCCTACATTCCTAATTGTTCTTTGAGTGGTTCAAAAAAAGAAAAAAAAAATCTAAGCTTGTTTCCTGCCTTTCCTGTAACTAATCAAGTTCAGATATAGACTTGCTGTATCCAGGACTGTTGGTAAGCTTCTGAGCCCCCCAAGCCTTTCTGTGTTGGAGGGAAGCCTTCTAGCTTATCAGTGGGAGTGGTAAGCACTAGGTAGCCTATCTACCACAGGAAGAGTGGGTTTTGGCCCTGAAATTGTAGTTCATTGGCCGTTTGGACAGTTTTTCCATCTCTTTCTACTTTCTGGTTAAAAGCCCGTTTTGTGTTTGGTCCCCACCTTCCTATAACTAGCGTAGTCCAGGTACAGATTTGCTGTATTCAGGGCTGTTGGTAACCTTCTGAGTCCCCCAAGCCCTTCTGTGTTGGAGAGAAGCCTTCTAGTTTATCAGTGGGAGTGGTAAGCACCTGGTAACCTATCTACCACAGGAGGACTGGTTTCTGGCCCAGAAATTATAGTTTATTGGCCGTTTGGGAAGCTTTTCCATCTCTTTCAACCTTCTGATTTAAAAGCCTGTGTTTGTGCTTGTTTCCTGCTTTTCCTGTTACTAGCCTAGTCCGGTTACAGAGTTGCTGTATCCAGGATTGTTAGTAAGCTTCTGAGCCCCCAAGCCTTTCTGTGTTGGAGGAAAGCCTTCTAGCTTATCAGTGGGAGTAGTAAGCACTAGGTAGCCTATCCTCCATGGGAAGAGTGAGTTTTGACCCAGAAATTGTAGTTTATTTGGCCGTTTGGGCAGTTTTCCATCTCTTTCAACTTGCTGGCTTAAAAGCCTATGTTTGTACTTGTTCCCCACCTTTCCTGTAACTAGTCTAGTCCAGGTACAGATTTGATGTATTCCAGGACTATTTGTAATCTTCTGAGCCCCCCCCCCCCCTAAGCTGTTCTGTGTTGGAGGGAAGCCTTCTAGCTTATCAGTGGGAATGGTAAGCATTAGGTAGCCTATCTACCACAAGAGGAGTGGTTCCTGGGCCAGAAAGTACAGCTATTGGCTGTTTGAGCAGTTTT
This sequence comes from Protopterus annectens, assembly GCF_019279795.1. Taxonomy (NCBI): domain Eukaryota; kingdom Metazoa; phylum Chordata; order Ceratodontiformes; family Protopteridae; genus Protopterus; species Protopterus annectens. Next base: position 1,324,200,320 of record NC_056733.1, read on the forward strand.
TTTTCATCTCTTTCAACATTCTGGTTTAAAAGCCGCACTTGTGCTTGTTTTCTACCTTTCCTATAAATAGCCTAGTCCAGATACAGAGTTGCTGTATCCAGGACTGTTGGTAAGCTTCTGAGCCCCGCAAGCCTTTCTGTGTTGGAGGAAAGCCTTCTAGCTTATCAGTGGGAGTGGTAAGCACTAGGTAACCTGTCTACCATGAGAGGAGAGGTTCTTGGCCCAGAAATTGTAGTTTATTGACCATTTGGACAGTTTGTACATCTCTTTCAACTTTTTGGTTTAAAAGACAACATCTGCACTTGTTTCCCTTCTTTCCTTAAACTGATACAAGCCTTCCAGCTTAGGAGAGGGACTTTGGAGTGATTATGTATCAGTTTTCTGTACTTTCTTGCTGTATTTAACTGTTTTCCACCTAAATGCAGATTTTCCAGCGTTTATTGTGATTTAAAAGCTTGTTTTTTTCACATATAGTACTTATTTCACTGCCTGCACTTTTAAAACGTTGTTGTTTTGTTTAAATAATTTGTTTAACTGTTGTAGCTACACACTAAAGTGCGATAGCCTTTTCTAATCGTATGCAGTCATTTAAAGCTGTTTTAAGTGTTCTTTTTTTTACTGTTTTTGCCTTATCTTTTATAAAAAACAAAAAAAGTCCTTGTTTCTCGCCTTTCTAAACTAGTATAGTCCAGTTTTCAGGCTAGTGCTGAATTCAGGGCTGTGATACTAGTTTCTGAGTTGCCCATACCTTACATGGATAGAAGAAAGTTTCTCTGTTCACCTGTGAGAGAGGAGAGCTTTGAACAACCTATCTGTCCCTGGAGGAGTAGTTCCAGCAGTAGTAGTTTATTGGCCATTTTGAGCTAATTTCTCACTCTTTCATTTCCATACAAAAAAAAAAAAAACGCGTTTGCATGGTTTTGCACCAGTGGCAGTTAGCTACTGTTAAGTTATTCCCGGCTCCACTAAGTCTCCTCTTCAGTTTTTCCCTTGAAACTAGTCTAACTCTCAACCTAAGCAGTCAAAAAGCATCTTACAGCGCAGTACTTGCTCAGACCTAATAGCAAGCACTAATATACCCTGCCACTGATTGCCCAGCAGAACAAGGCTCTTTATTCCCCCCTCACCAACCAAGCGACTAAGCAGCTCACCCTACTATTCAGGCATGATCAAAGGGCAACTTCAGGTGCACTCTCCAGTCCAGCTGGTGAATCTGGGTATCCTGAGGCAATGTTACAACTGCCTCATGTACACAGACAACCCTCTCCTCCTACCACAAAACACTAACATATGCAAGAGATGCAATTATACAGCCAAACTGGAAGCTAAGCTGTCTCGACCCAAAACTGGAACAGACAGTCAAGAAAAGGTTAACACTTGCAACACAACTCCAGCCGCACGCAGACCTACTAAAACAGCACTGGCAAAAAATACACATAAATACACAAAATCATACTCGGATGCTCTAAATAAAAACCTGCAAAAGCATCAGAGACCTCCAAAGCAGACACCCAAACAACCTGCACTTTCCGTCACAAACCAGACAACACATAAAAGACAAAATCAGTGTGCTGCACAATCACAGCCCTTAAGGCAAAATAACATACCTAACACACTAGTAATAGGTGACTCTATAGTCAGGCACACTGACATCCCACTCACTAGGCTGAACAAGCAGAAGGTTACTGTTAGCTTCCTGTCGGGAGCCAGAATCTGCCACATAACACAAGCACTCAGGTCACTCCAGAACAAGTACAAATATTACTCTGTCATTGTTCATGCTGGTGTTAATGACCTGAGATGTACCTCCCCAGACTACATGAAAAGAGACATGGAAGATCTCTCTGATCATGTAGCCCAGGCTGGTATGACCCTGACCCTGAGGAGCACCCTGCCCTCACAAAGAATGATACCTCAGTATAAAGAAAAAATTATCAATTTCAACAATTGGCTAAGCTTCTGGTGTCATTCAGGGGGATCCAGTGTCTGTCAGCCTGGGACGACATGCTCGACAAGCCGCATTGCTTTGCAAGAGACAGCTTGCACCTGTCACCCCTAGGCTTTCGAATACTGGCCAATGGTCTTGCTGCCCCCATAGTGCCTTTTTTAGGCAAGGCTCAAAAGTCAAACCCACCTCCATAAACAGCACAGTTAACAAAAAACTGAGGGTTATGCTACTCAACGCCAGGAGTTTAAATCTCAAAATGCACGGGCTAGAAGCACTCCTCAGTATGGAGAATGTCGACATCTGTGCAGTAACTGAAACCTGGTTAAAGGCTCCAGAGAGCACCCCAGCACTACTGGGCTACAACTCATACCAGCAAAAAGGACCTAGGTTCCAAAACGGCTACCCCGAAGGGTTTCTGTAGATTTAATTAACAGATTTGTAAAGAAACCCTTGAGGCTTAACTTATAAAAAAGTTCCAGTTTATTCAAACCAGTAAAATCTCTTTAAGCGCTGTAATACAATACACTTTTCGTCGCTATATCCAAACGCAACTTCCTCAGAAGACAACAAGGGAGTAGCCTGTTTCCTTGTATTTAACCTCCTTTTAATTATGCAAAAAAGCAATTAAACAATCAGCTCTTCATTAAGGCTAAAACTTTGGTCTAACACAAGGAACTTTAGGGAACTTCTTAAAAAGTTTTAGAGAGTTTTCCACAATCATGTTAAAAAATCTGTACAAATGCATAAAACTTATACACATCTAATCTAGGGTATTTTTGAAAAATGATATTCTAATAACATTATCTCACCTCTTGTGTTTCTTTAAGATAACCCAAGCTTTAAAAAATTCATTAAATAATTTCTTTAAAAAACATTAGCTTACTAACAACTTTAATAGTATTAGTAACAAAAGGTTACCTAGGTGAGTGTTACACCCTTGGAGTCGCTTTATAAATAACTGGCCTATTCTAATAAAAGCTTTAATTAAGAGCTTACTTTACTTAATTCTATTCTATAAATAAGTTTCCTTTTGAAAAATTTTTTGTGTGTTCATTCTGTAGTCTTATAGAGTTTGTCCATCATGGTCCAAAAAGAGGGCCATGGTGTAGACTCATATTCATATGTCTAGAATTAAAGAAGGAAAGTACTCTAAACAATAACATACTAGAACTACCCTTTTAAAGTTATCTTTTGTGAATAAAAAATGTTCTTTTAAAATAAGAAATGTATAGGATGTAAAATATGTGTATCCTTACAACCAAGGGTTGTCCTTCTTAAATTGAATTTATACTTTAAGGACCTTACCTTGGATAAATCCTGTCATCTTTCCATATTTTTCAACCTCAAAATGCATTTGATTGATGACATTTCATTAATTCCTGGGAAATGGTTCGCATTTGTTCTTAACTGCCAAACCAGTTCTTTCCTTTCTAATCTTAAAGGCTCGTACTTATTTCTAGGGTCCTCAGTTAACTGGTCAATAGCTTTAAATTTAAAGCTATGGCCTTCATTTTCTAAGCAGTGCCTAGCCAAAGCAATTTCTAGTTTCTGTCTACTGATGCAGTAATTATGCTCGTATATTCTTTCCTGTAGTCTCCTATCTGTTTTACCTATATAGAAGGCCGCACACTTCACACATTTTGCTTTATAAACAATTTGTTTGCTACTGCAATTAAATTTGTTTTTGATCTTGTAGGTTGTATTCCTAATTGTGAAGGTGCGGCCTTCTTCTACAAATTTACACATATTACACATACCACACTTAGTCATGCCTACATTTGTGGCTTTTCTAATGTTCTTGGTTTGCAAAATTTCTTTCAGATTTGTACCTCTTTTATAAATTATCTTTGGTTTTTCAGGCACTAAGTCTTTAAGGTACTTGTCTTTGGATAAAAGTTCCCAATTTTTCAAGATTATATTTCTAATATCTTGGGAATCCAAATTAAAAATTGTTATGAGACTGCAGGTAAAGTTAAGTTTACCTTCATTAGTAGATTGAGACGTCCAAGCTCCACTTAATGGTTGGGTAGTACCTAAAAGTGGCTTGTAGTAACCTCCTTGTCTTTTAATCTTAACTTCTATTATAATCTCTTGAATGAACTCGTTTGGATATCCTCTTTGGAGGAAGAACTTTTCTAGCAAATGACATTCATCTAGGAAGTCCCTATCACTTGTTGTCATCCTCGCTGCCCTCACCAGTTGACCCTTAATAATAGATTTTTTTCTGGTAGAGGGGGTGGCAACTTGTGAAATGTAAAAACATATTTGAATATGTCTCCTTCCTATAGATTCTTGACTTATACTTACTGTTGGTATAGTCTTTCCTCAAGTCTACATCCAAATATTCTATAGAATCTTTACTATACTTGTAAGTGAACTTAAGGAATTCTGTACTTGTATTGAGTGTTGCTACCAACTTTTCAATTTCTACTTGGGTACCCTCAAAAATCAAGAAAATGTCGTCGAGAAATCTTGTATAAAATAAAATCTGGTTCTTGATAGAATCATTTTCTATTATAGTCTTCCTCTCCCAAGAGGCCATCACTAGATTGGCTAGGCTGGCTCCGCAAGGGGACCCCATCGCCACGCCTATTTTTTGATGAAATATCTCTTGGTTGAATAGTATGTAGTAGTAAGAGAGTACTACATCCAATAACTCACTCACTAGCTGAATTTCACTAGTGGGAGCTCCTGATTCCCTCATTAGTTGTGCTACCCATTCAATCCCTAATTCATGGGGAATACAGGAGTAAAGATCTTTAACGTCTAGTGTTACGAAAAGACTCTCGGGCATAAAGGGCAAGTTATTTATTGAACGGAGAAAAGACCATTAGTCTTTTGAAATCTGTTTTTCCCTTTTAATGTATTTCTGCAGAATTTTATCTGCTACTTTAGAGCAGGTGTATGTTATACTACCCCTCCCATCCACAACAGGCCTCATTGGTGGATTCTGCAGGTCTTTGTGAACTTTTGGTATACCGAAAAGGACAGGTGTCCTAATTTTCGGTTGGTGTAAGTAATCGTACATGTCTTTCTCTATCCTTCTTTCTATATATAGTTCTTCAAAAAGACTTTTCACTTTCTGGTGTGCTGAGTTCATTTCACTTAAAGATGCCTTTAAATAAGTGTTGGTATCAAGTATCTTTGCCATTTTGTCATTATAGTCACTGCTGAACATTATGACTAACCCACCCCCCTTGTCGGGTTTCATTATCATAATGGGCGCCTGTCCCAGTAGTGCCAAAATATCTTTCTCTTCTTTAGTAATGTTATTTTTATAACTCTTTTTACCCTCATTTAATTTTCTTAAATCAATTTCTGTTATTTTCTCAAAGAGGGCAAAAGATGGATGGGGGGGGGGGGTTGTACACACTGGAAATGAAGTAATCTGTTTTGTTATTAAATTCACTACCAAGTAGTGTTAACAGGTTCAATTTCCTAATAAACAATTTTACATCTATCAGCATTATTGCTAAGTTGAACCTGTTTGTTGGAACGAAAGTGTAACCTTTACTAAGTAGTTCAATAGTTTGATCACAAATTGACAAGTTGGTGTAATTATAAATTTTAAAGTCATTGGAAGAATTAGATATTACAGTACAAGTGGGGAAATCGTCCCCCAAGTTTGGACCTGAGGTCCTGTTGGTTATCGTTTCCTCTTCCTGTTCCCATTTGACCTCCTGTTCTGTGAGGGACGCCTCGAGGCTTGCCCCTGAAAATTTCTCCCTCTATTGTTGTTATTGAATGTTCCATTAACATCACCCCCTTCAGGCCGAAGGTTATTTTGATTTGATCAAATTTGTTGTTGTATTCTTTCACGTCTCCTAATGTCTCCACTAGAGTCAGTAATCAATTCCTCTTGAGTCTCATCCCCTATTTCCAGCATTTGGTTAACAACCCCACCTCCCTTATCAGAAGTGTCCATTGTATTTGTAGATGTGTGGCTTTTCCCAGTCGTTGATCTTTCAATCAATGGGGGGTGGGGGTGCGCTTTACCCTCACTATAATCTCTGAGGTCACGTTTAATTTTTTTATTTTTGGTGGCATTCATTTTATTAAGATGGTCATCTATACTTAAAAAGCATCTATCATAGTCATATTGGTATCTTTTAAAATTGATATCAGATTTTATTGAGTCGTTAAGTTCCTCTATTTCAACTAGCAGACCATCAATTGTTTCCTGATAGTGCACACAAAATAAGTTGAGCAATTCCAACCCGTGCCTGTCAAAAAGCTTGACTAAAGCACTATGGAAAGAGGAACCTTCTATCAAACCGGCAGGAAACTGCCAGTGCCTCATTACTTTAGGTACTATCTTTAGTTTAATGCATTCTCGAAAATAAGCGACTTCAAGTTGCAATTTACGGACCCTAAACAGTTTGTCATCGAATGTATTTAATTTAGAATTCATACCACACATTTCGGCCACAGAACATGGACTGAAACACAAAAGGAGGGGGTGTATCCATATTCATCAAGGATACCTACACCTCCAGGTTAGTGGCACAGCATGATACTTCTAAGATCATCCATGTGCAACTAACATAGGGCAAATCTGCAATGCAAATTGTGGCCTGCTACAGATCACCCTCCATGACCCAGGACCACCACTCCACCTTTCTGGAGACACTGGAAAACATGAAGGTCTTACCAAACACCCTGATATTGGGTGATTTCAATTATCCTACCATTTACTGGGAAAACTACTCGAGTACAGGCCCAGCGCTTCCTGGAATTCATCAACTCAAACGCCCTGGATCAGCTGGTAAACTCCCCTACCAGAGGTGAAAACATATTGGACCTAGTCATCGCCAACATGGGCGACAGGTGTTCCACACCAGAAGTCAACCCGTCACTGGTTAGATCAGACCATAAACTAATCACTCTGGATGTCCACACCCCACCACCACCCCCAAATAAGGAAACCACAGTAAAAAAATTTTCTAAAGCAAACTTCACCTTACTTAAGGCAGAGGTGGTAAGTTTCACAGCCCCCATGCTAAAGGATAACGCTGCCCAAGATGCAGAAACCTTTACAAATGCACTCTATGAGCACCTACAAGGATGCATGGATTGTGCCATCCCTAGCAAAACCAAGACTCACTCCTCTAAGAGAAGGAAACCAATTTGGTGGACCCCTGCAATAAACAGGCTATACAATAGAAGGAGGAAACTAGTCAGTAAAAAGCAAATCCCAAGAAGTAAAGACATCCCTGATCAGTATCAGTAAGAAACTAAGGTCCCTCATGAAATCATCCAAGGCTAACTTCGAAAGAAAAATAGCCAAAGATTCAAAAGATAACCACAAAGCCTTCCTTAGCTATGTTAAGAATCTAAGTGGCAACTCGCAAATATGCACTGAACTAGTGCAAAATAGTACAAAATATACTGAACCTACTGATATTGCCAACATCCTGGCAGATAGATTCAATGCAAACTTCACCCCCCTCTCACCTCCAAAAGGGCCCACAACAATACCGGAAAAGTGTAGTGTCCCAAAAATCACAGACACACAGGTGAAAACAGCCCTTTCAAAAACCAAAAACACAGTGTCAGTGGGACCAGATGGTGTCCCAGGCTGCGTCTTGCATGAACTATAGAACAAACTAACCCCCCCCCATCTAAATACGCTGTTCAACCTCAGCCTCTCCACAGGCTATGTGCCCATAGAATGGCGCACATCAATGGTTATTCCTCTCCACAAAGGAGAGGCCACAACTGACCCTGGTAACTATCGCCCCATAAGCCTGACTAGCCTGGTCTGCAAGGCTATGGAGCGCATCATTATGGAACTCATTAACAAAGACATTGGGAACCTCCAAACACTTGACCTGACCCAGTTCGGTTTTGTTAAGGGCAGATCATGCCTACTAAACCTGGTTGACTTCTTCGAGACAGTCACCAAGGCCATAGACGAGGGAAAGGTGGTTCACACAGCCTACCTTGACCTCGGCAAGGCTTTCGACACCATTCCCCACTTGGGTGTTACAGAAAAACTCACCAGCCTGAACATAAACCCCTACATCACGAGATGGGTTGCCAACTGGCTTACAGACAGAACTCACACGGTAAGAATAGTGGGCTCCAGGTCCGACTCTAAACCAGTCACAAGTGGTGTCCCGCAAGGCTCGTTCCTGGGACCCCTACTGTTTGGTATATACTTTTTAGAAGTACAGGCAAACACAGGAGGTCTATGGCTAACCAAGTTCGCCGATGACTGCAAACTGGGAGCCATAATTGACTCTCCTGCTGACACGGACATCCTCCAAAAGGGCCTTACTGAGACAGACACCTGGTGTCAAAGTCATGGTCTCAAGCTAAATGCCAAAAAATGCATAGTCATCTCGTTTGCGAAAAACAAAACACCCATGAATTACCACATAGGTGGCAGCCCCCTTAATACAGAAGAGGTAATAAGAAATCTGGGGACCTAGGTAGATAGTAATCTCTCCTTTGACAATCATATTGCCAAATTAGTTAGGAAATCCTTCTATGTGGCCCATCTAATTACTAAAGGGTTTGCATCTAGAAATAAAGAGGTTATAGTACCCCTCTACTCGTCACTCATTAGACCCATCATAGAGTACAATGCCCCATTTGGGATGTACCTCACAAGACACTTCCAACAGCTGGAAAGACCACAAAAGTACCTCACCAAGAGGATTACTGGTCTCAAACATATGTCCTATGCAGCCCGAGTGAAAAATCTCCAGCTGTACTCAGTGGCATATCGTTTACTCAGAGGTGATCTCTGCCTGACTTACAAAGCCATGTCCAACTCAGAATTGATGGACATGCTCCACCTAAAGAAATCCAAATCACTGTGAGCCACATGCTCTAGTGAGCTAAACCTCGCCATAACAATAAATAGAACATGCTGGAGGGATTGATTCCTGTTACAGAGACTCCCCATGCTTTGGAACAAAATTCCAAATTACATCAAGCAGAGTCCTTCACTAACACTCTTCAAGAGAAACCTTGACGAGTGGATGGGTAACAGAAATACATCCTTGGGATCACTTCATTGTCTCTGCTTGACAGAGGACCAGTTAATTAATCAATGGGGCGGCGAAAGCTGACACACTCTGGCTAGGCTTATAAATGCCCTCAGGCAGATAGCCTAGTACCTACCTATGAACATATGAACCTATGTGATCTAAATCTCAATATATTGTATTCCTTTCTTTGTTTTTATAAAATACAAATTTTTGTAGTGACACTGGCAATTTCATAATCATCATTTAGCTTGTTACAATCTTCATTTGGCAGTAGATGGCAGCAAATCTCTTGTTATTATAATGTATCTTTTACTCAGTCTCACGCTGCAGTCAAATTCATACTACCAATAAATATACAATTCCTTGTTTTTCTAGTCTGGCAACAAACCTACTGCATTTAATTCTGATGCTTTGTTTACCAGTATCTGCCTGACTTTTATGTCTGGAATATAATGTAAATAAGGAGCATTTCAGTAGTCAGGTATTCTCAGTTCTAGCTATGTTTCCAGCTATATTGTTTCTTATAGGTTCACAGGTTCATAGGTGTTTACCAGACTAATGACCACAAGGGCCTTTTTAAGCCTAGTCATGCATCCCAAATCTCAGACAAGTTCTGAAACCCTTGATAAGTGTAAGCATGGACCTGGGAGATAAACCATTTACAGGTTATTCCCAAAAACAGCAGGCAATCAGGTACCAAAGCACAAAGACCAGTAATAGTAATCCACACTAGCACCTCTGTCATGTGTAGCAATAAAGCCACGGATAAAATCTCCAGTAAACACTCATTTATTTAGCAGATTCCAACAGTTGCAGAACTACCAACACTAACACAAAACACATAAACGTCTTAAAGTCTCCGTTTTCGTTTGATATACTTCATCATGTACACAAACCCCTACACCCAGCTGGCCAACTATTACTATCCCACACCATAGCCAAACTGTGGAATGCTCTCCCCACACCACTACGTAACATACTAAACCATAACAACTTCAAATCTATGATTCTCTCCCATCTGGCCTCCAAATGAGAATGTCCTTCACATGCTCCCACCTAAAACACCCACACCACTAACTCCACACCTAAATCATTTTTTCTTTGCCAAATTTAACAAAATGTCATAGGGCTTCCTCTGTACATCTTTCCAAAAATTATTTCTTTTGCATGCCAGCCTCTGGCCTATCTTACACATATTCTCAAACTGACACCCTCTTAATTGCAAAGCAGTGTATTGTAAAACTGTTATTCCTGTACATACTAATATTGACATATGATACTCACATTATCTATTACTAATGTGGCAACTTTCTGTAATTCTGCCTTTTCCAAGTTTGACAAAACTCTGTACTTTATATTTTGCAATGTTGCAAATTTCTGTATTTTATATTTTGCAATGTTCGAAATCTCTGATTTTATACTATGTACCAGAGCTTTTCTCCTCGGATCTCCACTGAAAATGGGCCACAAGCCCAGCTGGACTAACCCGATTAACAAACAATAATACATATATAAATAAATCAGATGTGGGCCATCTGTAAATGATTCAATTTATATGCTTAAAATAGTGACATCATATAAAAAAATCCAATAATAAAAATTCATACAAACTTTAATTTGTTAGCGTAAATTAAAATAAAGTGCCTTTATGCATATGCAAACATGTCCTTATTATGTACATACTGTTTTAATCAAATAAATATTATTAAAAGTGTTTTATAACTGTATTTAATGATGTTGTTGTTGTTCTTCTTCTTCTTTTGGCCTTTCCCAGTTAGGGGTCTCCACAGAGGAACTCCGGTCCGCTAATGATTAGCAGTAGATTTTTACGGTGCCGAGGTGCCAGCTCGACGCCCAACCTTCAACGAAGGCATGCCCATTTCACACATGTCTTTCGAACGCCACTCGACCACGAAATGTTTTAAAAAAGATCACTTTTAAAACCTTAAATATGTACAAAAGTGAACCATTTCATGCTTTGCGACCTCATTCATTTACTAATATCCAAGTGCCATCTACTGGCTTAAAATATATAACATTCTCTAAACAAACGGAAAACTTTAAAACACAGTAAAACCATATGTAGTTAAATAATTTGTTTGAGTAATAATAGATGCATATGAAACAGGATGTTATTGAAGGTTAAAAAAATATAATAATTTGAACAAATCAACAAACATTCCATAAAACTCATTTTGTAAAAACATATTATAAATCCCCAGTTTAAAAATTACATGTTTCACTAAGGCAAGGTTATATTAGCAAGCTGTGCAATTGTACAGTTTTACAACTTAGCCGCTCTTAATTTAAGTAGGGGGGCAAATGACAAAGATTCATTCAATCCTGTTTTTTTATTGGCCTGTAAAGTCAATTGCCACCATAATTCTCTATATTCAATTGTTTCTTCCCACATGTCCCCACGTCTATCCATATTGATTTTTTTCTATCACAAAAAATAGAAAATGTGCTTTTGGACATTCTAATGTGTGTTTATAGAGGGCGTTATTGTCTTTCTTGGTCTGAATGTCATGCATGTGTTCATAAATTCTTTTCTTAAGCTTTCTTTCTGTTTTCCCTATATAGAAAGCTTGACATGCTTGACATATAGCTAAGTACACTAAAACCCCAGATTCACAGTTACTGTAATCCTTACTTCTAAAGATTGTTTTCCTACTTTCCAAGGTCACAGTTTCCTTGTTAAGTATGTATTTACATTGTGAACAACGGAAACATTTAAAGGTTCCATGTCTCTTCTTGATGGTCCCTACTTTAAAATTATTGCTACTTTGTCGAAAACTTTTCAGATTTCTTGCATTCTTATAGACCACCTTCAGGTCACCTCTGTTGATCATTTCTAAATCAGTGAATGCAAGAAATGTATTCCATTCATTAGTGAGAATATTTCTAACTAGGGTTGCGCTGCAATTATATTCAATAATTAATGCCCTATCAAAATTCTCACTTTTTATAGGATTACCCATGTGAATTTCATCAAAATCGAACCCCAGGATAGGCTGGCATCTTACAGTTCTCCCTTTGAGTACCTCCTCACCTACCTTCTTAAGGAGGTCATCTGGGTAATTCCTGTCTTTAAAAATCTGCTTAAGGAATGCCATCTCTTTAACAAACTCTTCAGTATTAGAGGTCATTCTATTACCTCTAATAAATTGACCTTTCACAATGTTTTGTTTATAGTGAAATGGATGTGCACTATTAAAGTGCAAATATGAATTATAATATGTGCTTTTTCTATACACCTTGGAATTAAACACATTATTTTTCTTGTATACGTCTATGTCTAAGTATTCCAACCTATCTTAACATTTAAAAGTTACCTGTTTTCATTGGAGACAGGTGCCAAACCAGGGATGAATTTCTGGTTTCCCATCCAATTGTCCAAGTGGAGCTTGAATTGGGTTAGGGAGTAACTCTACTCCACATGAATGGGCAGTCTATTCCATAGACAGGGTAGTCTCTGGGATACATAACAGTCTTTCCAGCAGGTCCTGTTTATATCACAGGCTAGGTTTAAGTCTTTAGAAGGGGTAATTCTGGTGCTGTTTGTTTTGTAGATATGCAGGAGGTCCATCAGAGTGGGTTCTGACAATGCATTGTATGCCAGGCATAGATCTACTCTCAAAAGCCTGTAGGAGACAGAATACAGGGATAGGGCCTTGAGGCGGTCTGCATAGGACATATTAATTATGTCCTCTATTCTTTAAGTGAGGACCCTCTGTGGACATTCCAATTGTTGGATATGCCTGGTTAGGAACATACCAAAGGGGGCATTGTACTCAGTGATAGGTCTGATGAATGCCAAATACAGTGGAACAATGACTTCCTTGGACTTAGAAGCCATACCTTTGTTTATAAGTTGTGCAACATAGAATGACTTCCTCACCACTGTAGACATGTGATGATCAAAGGGTAGATTACTATCTATGTGTGTCCCTAAGTCCCTTACTGCTGGGACAGCTCTAAGGGGTATGTTGTCAATATGATAGTTACCAGGGATGGATGACTTTCTAAAGGATACTATTATGCATTTCTTGGCATTTAATTTTAGTCCATGGCTCTGACGCAAGTTGTTTGACTGTGTCAGCCCCTCCCGGGGAACATTTGTGTTAGTGTGAGATTCAATGACAGCTCCTAATTTGCAATCATCTACAAATTTAGTCAGCCAGAGACCGCTGACATTGGCCTTGACTTCTGAGAAGTAAATGCCAAAAAGGAGCAGTCCAAGAAGTGATCCCTGAAGGACTCCACTTGTGACTGGTCTCTATGTAGATGTGGACTCCCCAGTTCTAACTTCCTGCACCCTGTATGTGAGACAGTTGGCTATCCACTGGGTTACATACAGGTTTGTACCTAAACTTTTGAGTTTGTCAACAATGCCCGAGTGGGATATTGTGTCAATTGCCTTGGCAAGTTCAAGGTAGGCAGTGTGAATGATTTTGCCCTGATCCATTGCTCTGGTGACCTTCTCAAAGAAGTCCATCAGGTTGAATAGGCATGATTTGCCCTTGACAAAACCAAACTGGGTTGTGTCCAGTATCTGGAGGTTTACTATAGCTCTATTGATCATCTCGATGGTCATTCTTTCCATGGCTTTGCATATAAGACTAATGAGACTTATGGGTCTGTAGTTTCCAGGGTCTGTAGATGGCTCATCTTTGTGCAGAAGGATGACTGTTGCCTTTCTCCATTTATGAGGCACAAAGCCCATTTGGAAGCTACAGTTAAATAGTAATTCCTGAGGCCCTGATAGGTCATGTTTGATGCTATTTAGAAGGCATCCTGGGATATTGTCTGGGCCCATTGATGCAGTGTTCTTGGTTTTAGAGAGAGCATTAAGGTCCTGTTCAGTAATGATGGGAGGGAGAGTTATATTTGATGATATTTCCTGAGGGAAAGTTGAGTGGGAGAGAGTGGACTAAAGTTGGAGCTGAATTTATCTGCCAGGAGGTTTGCTGTATCTTCTGGCTCAGTATAGGTGGCTCCATTTACAATGAGCTCTGCACACAATTATGTATTGCCTTTGAGGTTGCAGACATAGCTAAAGAATGCTTTGTGGTTGTCCTTGGCTTGGGAGGCCAAACTTACCTCCAATTTGGTTTTGGTAGACTTTATTTATTCTCTGAGCTTTTTTTTAGTTTGATGAGAGTGGTTTTATCTTGCTGGTTGATGCACCTCGTAATTTTTACCACAATTTCTTTCCTCCTGTTATACAGCCAATTGATGTTGTGATTCCACCAGGGTGGCTTTTTTTTTTTTTGAGTTAGTTCTGTACTTCTTTCTGGTGGGTACAGCTGCCTGTATACAGCTATTAACATGCTTGTACATGGTTTCTTTGAACAGTTCTGCATAGGAAGAAATGTTGTCAGGGTTTATAGGGTCTTGAAATTTTGCCAGGTTCTCAATTAATAGGGAGAAGTCAGCTTTAGAATATTCCGGGTTTAACTGGGGATCTAGGTTTTATTTTTACTTCATAGGAGACCATTTTGTGATCTGACCTTACTTACCAGTGAAGGCAGTCAAGTAGGGGTGTGCAGCAGTCTCTCATATTCTTGAGGACCAGATCTAGTATGGTTGCACCTGTGGTTGGTGCACTGACTATCTGGTCAAGGTAGTTTGTGTTTACAAAATCCAGAATCTCTGTGCTTGTACATTTTGTGTCATATAGGATTCCCAGTTAATAGTGAGGTAATTAAAGTCACCCATAAATATGGTGTTGGGTTGGATGGTTAGTGTTTCTAATAAGTTTAAATACATGGTATAGATTTCATAGGTCATAGAAGGGGACGTATAGCTTGCAAGGAAGTGGTATTGTATTTTTGCCTATGGCAATTTGAACACAGAGCAGCTCAAGTGCATTGTCCTGTTTGACCAGCTTTGAGGTATATTTATTTTTGATGTAAATAGAGACACCTCCACCTTTAGACCCTGCCTGTGAAGTAGCTGGCCTAAATATGTGGAAGGCATTATAACCTTGCATTGTTGGTGTGCTCTCTGCAGCTTTAAACCATGCCTCAGTGACCACACAGACATCAACATTCTTTAGGGTAAAGATAGCTTCTAGGGGGTGGAGTTTTTTGTTTAGACTCCTAGCATTGATCAGTAATACCTTTTGATTTTCTTGGTTTTGATTGGCTATGTCGGATGTACTTTCAGTTTGGCATTGCCTAAAAAAGGCACTATGGGGGAAGACAATGTTTTAGCTAATATTCAAAAGCTTAGAGGGGAGAGGTGCAGACCATCCCTGGCAAAGCAGCATGGTCTGTTGACCATCTCCTTCCATGCTGAAAAATATTGCAGCCCCTTAGAATGGCACCAGAAACTAAGCCAATTATTAATGTCAATCATCTGTTGTTCATATTGTAGCATCATCCTTGGAGAAGTAAAGTGCTGCTTAGTGCTAGGTTCATACCAGCCTGAAACACATATTCCAAGAGCTCCATGATGTCTCTCTTCATATAGTCTATGGAGGTACATCTCAGGTCATTTACTCCCACATGGACTATGACTGAGTCATATTGGTAACTGTGGTCCAGTGACTTGAGTGCATGTGTAATGTGACGGATCCTGGCCCCTGATAAGCAATTGACCCTAACCTTTTCGTCATTCAGCCTGGTGAGAGGGACATCAGCGTGTCTCATGATGGAGTCTCCAGTGACTAGAATGTTGGATTGTGTGGTGAATCGCCATATGGGCTTAGAGGTAGAGGCTCCACGAAATGTAGCTCTATGTGTTGATGTGGGTGTTGTTTTGAAAGAGAGCATTTGGGGCTGCTGAGGGTATTTCTCATGTGTATTTCATCTAGGTCTTTGTGGTTTAAGAAGGTTACATGTAAGTGCCTCAGCATATGTGGGTCTATATGTCTGCTTTGAATTGTGTGTGATGAGTGCAGTGTGTGTACTACTGACAATCTTATTGACATTTGGAGTACTTTTATGTGAGAGCTTTGCCTCTAGTGACATTGTGTAAATACATCTCTCACATGGCATATCAGTTTATTTGAGAATTAATTGGCTGTCAGTAAGCATGAGACAATTTCTGCATTGCCTCAGGATGCCCATATCCACCAAGCCAGTAATGGAGACAGTAGGAAAGTTCATATCCATAGCAACAGACAGATTTTTGTTGATTAGACAGTTTGAGTGCGAATATCAATCAGTGTCAGGAGTATCTGGTTTGCAACTATGTGGACAGTGCTTGTCACTGCAAACTAGTTGACCTGTGTGCAACTAGGTATTGGAGAAATTTAAATTGTGCTTTTACAGGAAAAATGTCAGTCAAGGTGTCTGAGACTGTACAGAGCACTGCCAAAAACTTGAGGGAAAACTATTATGTAGACCCTGAAAATTTAAGGATGAAGTGTTTAGGCAGATATTCTGAAGTTAGAAACAAATCAAGTAGTACTTACTGAAAACAAAAAAATAGCTTGTCAAGGATGATGAAAAGAGAGGAGTCGCATGAATGGCTACTGCCTGGCTACTACTAATGCTGTTCTCACCTCAGCTTCACTCTATTGGGATACAATACTCCTTTGAGTCTTCTCTCCCCAGAAGCAAAATGTTAGCACCAATCCCAAGAAGAGAAGCAGGCCGCAGCCTGTTTGATGATCCACAGTCTTGTCCCAGATGATGCAAGGGTCTGTAGGCTTATAGCCTTTCCCTGGTAGATGCCTCGAATAGCAACCAGATGAAACAGGTACGTTAAGCAGCTACACTCACTCTCCAAACAGAAACAGTCAGGAATCAATGCACTCTGCTCCTACTCTCACCGGGATCAGAATATAAGCACAAATTCCAAGCTGTCACCTATAAAGCAGTTATTAGGCTTTCTGGTGATCAGCAGTCTCCAGGAAATAATGTCCCTGTCCACCTCCTCTCACCAGGACAAAACAGAAGCACTAATCCCAAGATGAATACTGACAGGCAGAATGTGGGCTCTCCAATAGCTGGTGGTTTGCAATAGATGCTTCAAGGTAAGATGAAAAATTGTTTTATCCTAAACACTGCAGTGTGCACTAAGCAGTTGGATATGAAAGTGAGTAACTAAAGTTTTAACTGTGTAAAAAGTTAAGTTTTAGTGGAGAGCCACTATTTGTAAAAGAGCAAGATTGAAAGGGGTGGGTACTTTTGTATTCTGGTACTATGGAATACAATAGGATGGCCAAAAAATGTAAATAGTTGAAGAGGAGTGATTTCACAAAATGATAGTCTTGTGCTTACTCACACCAGCCAGTGAAAGGAGAGAAGGAATGAAATATATGGTCAAATTAACTTAAGGGGTGGGCAACTAGAAAGACAGCAAGTAACAGTGATTGGGTGGGAAAATTCTGTCTGACTCACAAGAGATAGAGCTGTGGTCTCTTTTCAAGTTATTTTTTTGTTTTATTTTATTTTTTGTGACATATAAAACCTCTTAAACTACAAAACAATACTGAAAGTACAGGATATTAGAGGCAAGTAGTACTTTACGGTCTATAGATGTGCAGATACAAGCCAAACCAAAATGCAAGCTGGTGGTTCTTGTAGAGCACTACTGTCTTGTTAATCACAACTAGAACTGTTGAATGCATCTCTGCAATGAAAGCATTGTACAGTAAGCAGTAGTGGACTAAGTATACGAAAGGTGCTGGGCTTCATTGGCACCTACTCAACATCCCCTGCCCCAACTCACAGCTGCCTGCACTACTCATTTTTATATTTCAGAGGACAATACACTCAAGTTCTTCTGGAATCACCTTCCTTATTATTTTAAGTATATACTGAGTTCACTTTCCTTATTAGTCACACCATATACTAATTGATGTGATTGTTTTAAATTACAACTGTCTGATAAACAAGCATCTTTACTTTAACTCAAAATAAAGAGTGAACATAATTCTTTATGTGCTCCCATTCAGCTAACCAATTTTCATCCTTAAATGGATTAACAAATGTCACTGAAACCAAAAGATTGGTTGGCAGGGTTCAATAAAACCTACATGGCTTGCTGGAATCATGTACATGTCACTGTGGGATACACTCATGACAACATGCCCTTTTTTATTCAATAAGCAGTTCTATAAGATGAGTAGAGCCATGCAAACAATGTACACATCATAGCATACTAATTACTGCATAAGCACCTGAATTGTATGCTAATCAACAAATCCAAGATGGCTGTGCAACAAGCTATAAACCAGTCATGTACACTTAGTGTAGCCTTTTGCCTTGTATTCCAAAACCTTTTGGAATAAAGCTATGGAAAATACACTAGAGGGAAAGAATGTCAGCGGCTGCTGCTCTTCTGCATGTGTATGTGCAAGAGGCTCACATTATTCTGCTGCTGCTGATAAATCCTGGGCAAGAAGGAGAAGGGTATTTAGACCTTGTTTAACTTTTTGTGGTCTGCATGAAGTGGAAATAATAGAGCACTGCAGGATAAATAGATACACTACAGGAGGGCTCTGCAACCTCTGTCATCCTCAGCTGAGATCAAGGGTAATCCAAAGGGAGCCAATACCTGTGGAGACCAAGAGATCTGTAGCACATATAATTTTAGCTACTGCAACCTTTCAGTGACTCACAGTGGACTTGCTGGGGCAGTCACAGGCATCAGCATTCAGGATCCTATACCAGTTCCTGAATGCTATGCTACAGAATGCCAGTGACTGTATGTATTTCCCCCTATCCCCAAGGACAGAGCTAGAACTATACAGGAGTTCTATCTCATAGCACACTTTCCTGAAATCTTGGGTGCCACAGACTGCATGCACATTGAGATGAAAGCACCACCCGGGGAATAGGGAAGAGTCTGCCTCAAGACAAAGGGGTTGCACTCCATTAACTGCCAGGTTGAGTGTAATGCTAGGGGAATCACCCTGAATGTATGTGAGTTGGCACCCCCAGAGGTTACCATGACCCCCACATCTGGCACACCTCATAGCTCTATCAGAGGTTTTCCAAGGGTGATGTCCCACAAGGCCATTTACTGGGTGATGAAGGGTATGCACTTGAACCATGGCTGATGACATCCATCAGAAATGCATACATACTCATAAAAGAATGCAATGAGACACACACTCAAACAAGAAATATGATAGAGCATGTATTTGGGATGTTGAAGTCACAATTCCAGTGCCTGGATGCATTTGAGGGAGCATCTGCAGTATGAGTACATGTGATGAAATTATGACAGTTTGTGCTATCCTACACAATATCATCTTGTGAAAAAAGTTGCAGCAGGAACACCAAGGGCTAGAAGCAAATGTTCCACCACCACTGGCAAGGTCACCACATCCACATGCAGGTAAGGAGTCAGAGGGACAGCATGAGTGAATGGTAGAAACCTGCCTAACTTGTACTTGTAAACGTAGCTAAGTAGAATGTGTGTAAGTTGTCCAGCAATACCATCAATATCTTACATGAATGACATCTTTAGAATATACTTAATGCAGTTTACAAAATAACCTGCCCCATGCAACTGAAATACCCACAATAGAAAAAGCATTCCAAATGTGGACTTATACCTACACTCCCTCAAGTGAAACAATAAGCATGAATGAAAATTCTCCTCCCTTTCAAGTTCCCTAGCTTCACAGTTTCTTGTCAGTGTAGATTTAGCCCTCTGAGCACTCTAAATATGTAAAATGAGGTGGAAACTCATTAGAATTGCTGAATACCAAACTTTTGACTTTGTGTATCAAAAATAAACATAGTGTAGTCTCTACACCATTGTTAGATGGTAGTGGCTTGCAACTGTGAATGGTTATTTTGACTGAAAATAACACAGTAATACCCTTCTCTGAAGTGGGTGTGTCATTGAGGATATACTTACAAAGTATGGAACTAATTGCAGTGAGCTTTAAAACAAAACTGAACACCCCACATGTATATTTCCTTGGTATAATAGCACAGTTTGCTATCTTTATTGAAAACTGATTTTTTTGACTGCCATATATTTCTATCGCACCTTGAAAGAAACATTAGAGAATATGCACTAGAGATTACATGTCTAATAGTAAAGCACAGATAAGGGAATCATTCCAGAATGCAAAGAGAAGTGATAACTCATTCCACTAAATATATTATCTACACATTTACAATCAACTGAGAATGCCAACTGTATGAACTGTTTAATACTGGATATAAAATGTGAATTGCTTGTATGAACATGATTCAGTTGGTATTGCAAAGCTGTGTCTGTGGCAAAGAGAGATAACCCACTACAACTGTGTTGTGTAAGTGTAATAGTCTGATTATTCATATCCAGAGCTGTCTAATTGTTTAATCTGTTTCCCTTTTTATCCTTGTTTTACCATGTGTGTGGCACATGGCATAGTGCAAACATGGTTAGCTGCATAAAAAGTGAATATATCATTTCAATCACCTTACAGAGTACAAACACGTTTAGCAGCATTGTGCAGCAGTCAGCAACATGGATGATATTAACTGCAGAAATTCCACCTGTAACCTGACTGTCTCTGTAGTACAAGGTGTAAATACATTGAGGTAAAAAAGAGAGAATATAAGTAAAGCAGGATTGGAGTCCTACAGTAGTTATTTTTACTGAGGAAGGGTCATAATGAGTATTTACACAAGTAATATATGTTCACTATTGCCTTTTACATTTACTTGTTGTCTACCTATGCACACACATGGTTAACTACTTAAGGAAACAAGTGAAAATTTTAGTTTGGTTTGCCTTCCTTTGTGCAAGCAAGTTCAGTGGTGATGTATGGGGGCCAGCACTCTGGACAGTACTGAGTGTGGGAAATATACCTGCTACCTATCTTACTCTGTGACGCCAGTTGCAAGTGCATTGAGTTCATGGTCAGAAATCTTGTGAACCAGGGTTCAAATCCAGCACACTCCACTGTTTTAGTAAGGGTGTCCCATTGTAAATTTTCACAAAACTTTGATTATAAAGGTAATACTACATACCAATAGCTATATATAGCAAGTTGATTGACAGAAAGTTAAAATTACTGCTTGCATACACATACTTTTGTAGGTATCATATGCATTATGTTTGTAACTGGTTTAACATGACAGTGATGATTATGTAATGAAAAATTATTAAAGTGTAGCTATCATTCTAAGCCTTTTGGTTTAAGCACTTGGGCTTCAGACCAGTTGTTTTACGTTAAGAAGGTTTGTGGTCTGCACTGTTGTGGCAGGACAGGTAGCTTACATCCTTCTAAGTTGAGAACTGCTGATTGAAGGCTCAGCGTTTGTTATTCTAAAAGTGTATTAGTTCTGGTTTAAGCACTTGGGCTTCAGGCCAGTTATTTTACATTAAGAAGGTTTGTGGTCTGCACTCTTGTGGGAGGAGAGGCTGGACTCTGCCCTTCTGAACTGGGAATTTCTAGTAAAAGGCTTATAGTGCCTGCATATTTGAACTGTTTCTTACTGAAATTGGTGCACCTTGTTTGCTGTAGCATAGTCTAGATCCAGGCCTGCTGAATCTAGCTTTGTTTGTATAACTTGAGCACTAATCCAGGCCTTTTTTTGGAGAAGATTCCCCTGCACCCCAGTAGCAGGAGTGTGCAGTTAGAACTTGTCTGATTGAAGACTACAGGAACAGGGTTTAATTTTGAGATTATTTTACTGGTTAATTGTGTAATTTTTTTAAAAGCCTTTTCTGATTGCTTGTAGTCATCTAAAGATGTTTTAAGTATGTTTTTACTGTTTGTAATTGTTTAAAGCTGTTTTAAGTGTAGTTTTTTACTGTATTTGCCTTATCTTTTAAAAAAAAAATGTTTTTTCCTTGTTTCCCACCTTTCTAAGCTAGTATAGTCCAGTTTTCAGGCTAGTGCTGAATTCAGGGTTGTTTTACAATTTTCTGAGTTTCCGATACCCTACTTGGATAGAGGGAGGTTTCTCTGTTCACCTGTGAGAGGGAGCTTTGAGCAGCCATCTGTCCCTGGAGGAGTGGATCCAGCCCAGAAGTTAGCAGTTTATAGGTCATTTTGGGCTAATTTCTATCTCTTTAATTTCCCTGCTGTAAAAATCATGATTGCACGGTTTTGCACGTCCAGGCAGCATCGGTTAGCTAGGGCTAAATTTATCTCGGCTCCACCAAGGCTCCTCTTCAGTTTTTCCCTTGAAAGTAGTCTAACTCTCAACCTAAGCACTTAAAAAGCATCCTACAGTCCAGCACCTGCTCAGACCTAGTAGCAAGCACCAATATCCCAACACTTGATTGCCCAGCAGGGCAAGGCTCATTATTCACCCCTCCCCATCCAAGCGACTTAGCAGCTTACCCTACTATTCAGGCATGACCAAAGGGCAATTTCAGGTATACTCTACAGTCCAGCTAGTGAACCTGAGTATCCTGAGGCAATGTTACAACTGCCTCATGTACACAGACATCCCTCTCCTCCTACCACAAAACATTAACATATGAGAGAGATGCAATGATATAGATAAACTGAAGGCTAAGCTCTCTCCACCCAAGACTGGAACAGGCAGTCATGAGGAGAAGGTTATCACTTGCACCACACCTCCAGCCTCACACAGACATACTAAACCAGCACTGGCAAAAAATACACATAAATACACAAAATCATACTCAGAGGCTCTAAATAAAAACCTGCAAAAGCATCACAGACCTCTAAAGCAGACACCCAAAAAACCTGAACCTCCCGTCACAAACCAGACAACACATAAAACACAAAATCAGTGAGCCACACAATCACAGCCCTTAAAGCGAAATAACATACCTAACACACTAGTAATAGGCAACTCTAAAGTCAAGCACACTGGCATCCAACTCACTAGGCTGGACAAGGAGAAGGTTACTGTTAGCTGCCTGTCGGGAGCTAGAATCTGCCACATAATACAAGCACTCAGGTCACTGCAGAACAAGTACAAATATGACTCTGTCATTGTTCATGTTGGTGTGAATGACCTTAGACATACCTCCCTGGACTACATGAAAAGAGACATGGAAGAGCTCTCTGATCATGTAGCCCAGGCGGGTATGACCCTGACCCCGAGTAGCATCCTGCCATCACCAAGAATGATACCGCAGTATAAAGAAAAAATGATCAATTTCTACAATTGGCTAAGCTTTTGGTGTCATTCAAAGGGGATCCAGTGTCTGTCAGCCTGGGACGACATGGTTGACAAGCCTCGTTGCTTCACAAGAGACGGCTAGCACCTGTCACCCCTAGGCTATCGAATACTGGCCAAGGCTCTTGCTGCCCCCATAATGCCTTTTTAGGCAAGGCTCAAAAGTCAAACCCACCTCCGTAAACAGCACAAATAAAAAAATGAGGGTTATGCTACTCAACGCCAGGAGTTTAAATCTCAAAATGCATGTGCTCAAAGCACTCCTCAATAGGGAAAACATCGACATCTGTGCAGTAACTGAAACTTGGTTCAAGGCTCCACAGAGCACCCCAGCACTACCGGGCTACAACTCATACCACACATTTTGGCCACAGAACATGGACCGAAACACAAAAGGAAGGGGTGTATCCATATTCATCAAGGATACCTACACCTCCAGGTTAGTGGCGCAGCATGATACGTCCGAGATCATCCATGTGCAACTAACATCAGGCAAATCTGTAATATAAATTGTGGCCTGCTACATATCACCCTCCATGACCCAGGACCACCACTCCGCCTTTCTGGAGACACTGAAAAACATGAAGGTCCTACCGAACACCCTGATATTGGGTGATTTCAATTACCCTTCCATTAACTAGGAAAACTACTCAAGTACAAACTCCCAGGTCCAGCGCTTTCTGGAATTTATCAATGCAAATGCTCTGGATCAGCTAGTAAACTCCCCTACCAGAGGTGAAAACATATTGGACCTGGTCATCACCAACATGGGCAACAGGTGTTCCACACCGGAGGTCAACCCATCTCTGGTTAGATCAGACCATAAACTAATCACTCTGGATGTCCACACCACACCACCACCTCCAACTAAGGAAACCACAGTGAAAAACTTTTCTATAGCAAACTTCACCACACTTAAGACAGAGGTGGTAAGTTTCACAGCCCCCACGCTAAAGGATAACAGTGTCCAAGATGCAGGAACCTTTACAAATGCACTCTATGAGCACCTACAAGGATGCATGGATCGTGCCATCCCTAGCAAAACCAAGACTCACTCCCCTAAGAGAAGGAAACCAGTCTGATGGACCCCTGCCATAAACAGGCTATACAATAGAAGGAGGAAACTAGTTAAGAAAAAAAGCAAATCCCAAGAAGGAAAGACATCCCTGATCAGTATCAGTAAGAAACTAAGGTCCCTCATAAAATCCTCCAAGGCTAACTTCATAAGAAAAATAGCCAAGGATTTGAAAGATAACCACAAAGCCTTCCTTAGCTATGTCAAGAATCTAAGTGGCAACTTGCAGATATGATTTGAGCTAGTGCAAAATAGCACAAAATATACTGAACCCACTGATATTGCCAACATTCTGGCAGATAGATTCAGTGCAAACTTCACCTCTCCTCTCACCCCCAAAAGGGCCCACAACAATACCGTAAAAGTATAGTGCCCTGGAAATCACAGACACACAGGTGAAAACAGCCCTTTCTAAAGCCAAAAGCACAGCGTCAGTGGGGCCAGATGGTGTCCCAGGCTGCATCTTGCATGAACTACAGAACAAACTAACCCCCACCTAAACACACTGTTCAACCTCAGCCTCTCCACAGGCTACGCACTCATAGAATGGCACACAGCAACGGTTATTCTGCTCCACAAAGGAGGGGCCACAACTGACCCTGGTAACTATCACCCCATAAGCCTGACTAGCCTGGTCTGCAAGGCAATGGAGCGCATCATCATGGAATTCATTAACAAAGACATTGGGAACCTCCAAACACTTGACCCAACCCAGTTCAGCTTTGTTAAGGGCAGATCATGCCTACTAAACCTGGTTGACTTCTTTGAGACAGTCACCAAGGCCATAGATGAAGAGAAGGTAGTTCACACAGCCTATCTTGACCTCGCCGAGGCTTTTGACACCATTCCCCACTCAGGAATTACAGAAAAACTCACCAGCCTGAACATAAACCCCTACGTCACGAGATGGGTTGCCATCTGGCTTACAGACAGAACTCACATGGTAAGAATAGTGGGTTCCGGGTCCGACTCTAAACCAGTCACAAGTAGTGTCCTACAAGGCTCAGTCCTGGGACCCCTACTGTTTGGCATATACTTCTTAGAAGTACAGGCAAACACAGGAGGACTATGGCTAACCAAGTTCACTGATGACTGCAAACTGGGAGCCATAATTGACTCTCCGGCTGACACGAACATTCTCCAAAAGGGCCTTACTAGGATGGACACCTGGTGTCAAAGTCATGGTCTCAAGCTAAATGCCAAAAAAACGCATAGTCATCTCATTTGGGAAAATCAAAACACCCATAAATTACCACATAGGTGGCAGCCCCCTTAATACAAAAGAGGTAATAAGAGATCTTGGGACCCAGGTAGATATAATCTCTCCTTTGATAATCATATTGCCAAAGTAGTTAGGAAATCCTTCTATGTAGCCCATCTAATTACTAAAGGGTTCTCATCTAGAAATAAAGAGGTTATAGTGCCCCTCTACTTGTCACTCATCAGACCCATCATAGAGTACAATGCCCCATTTGGGATGTACTTCACAAGACACTTCCAGCAGCTGGAAAGACCACAAAAGTACCTCACCAAGAGGATTACTGGCCTCAAATATATGTCCTATGCAGCCCGACTGGAAAAACTCCAGCTGTACTCAGTTGCATATTGCTTTCTCAGAGGTGATCTCTGCCTGATTTACAAAGCCGTGTCCAACTCAGAATTGATGGACATGCTCTACTTAAAGAAATCCAAGTCACTGCAAGCCACTCGCTCTAGTGAGCTAAACCTCACCACAGCAATAAATAGAACAGGCTGGAGGGATAGATTCCTGTCACAGAGACTCCCCATGCTTTGGAACAAAATTCCTAACTACATTTGGCAGAGCCCCTCACTAACACTCTTCAAGGGAAACTTTGACGAGTGAATGGGTAACAGAAAATACACCCCTGGGATCACTTCATTGTCTCTTCTTGACAGAGGCTCAGTTAATTAATCAATGGGGTGGCAAAAGCTGACACACTCTGGCTAGGCTTATAAATGCCCTCGGGCAGATAGCCTACTACTTATCAACCTATGGACCTATATATCTCTCTGATAGACACAATAGCTTGCTGACAATCATCATCACCCATCCCATAACCCAAATATAACTGTAAAACAGAATGTATTGTGAGGTATGTACCACAAATCACAAATCTATTACTAAAGTAATGCATGTCTATCCATTTCCAGTATATTGTCAGACATTAGTCTTGAATTACACCTGAGAATGCATAAGCCAGGACCGTTTAATGTCACACACATACAGGCTTAACTGAAGTATAGCACCAATCACTCTTTAAACTGTATACCTGTAATGACCATGGTTGGCAACCACCTCACCTATGGCAATGAGGAATAATCACCTATGTGGAAATGTATGCATTCCGTTTTACATAGATTTTGAATCCCACATTGAACAGATTACTTTTAACAGTTTATAAGTCCCCACAAATATGTGTCAAATCATCCCATTGATCTCTCCAAAGTTATGGCTTAAAAGCCAAGTCATTTAGCATTTCAGTGTTGACCACTGGACAAAGTGTGACCAGGAATAGCAGCACACATGCCATAAATCAATGACAAATGTCACATCATTGCTGTTTCATATACTCACTTCCTCTTTGTTTGGCAATGTTTCTCTTTGCTTCCCATGGGACAAACACTGTTGGCATTACTATGCATATTTTTGCACTGGTTGTAAAATGCAATATCATGAATTACCTGTAAACTATTGCAACTGTTGTTGGAGGACCTTTGCAGACATGGCAGGAGATGGGAAGGATGGTGCGAAATTCAGGGCATATGAGGTGTAGAGGAGTCAAAAAAAATGTTGCACTCCTCATCAAACACTACAGCTGCAGACTGCTGCAGGGTGACTATACCATGTATCAGTACAAGGTTGAGGCTTGGAACTACCTAGCCAAGACTTTCTCTAGTGTGACTGGCATACCACACACTGGGGAGCAGTGCAGGTACCCACACAGTGACCTGAAGTGACGCAAGCAGGCACAACTTGACCAGTGGCTGGATGAGTTTCAAACTGCTGAGAACCCCCAGTTGTGTACGTATATAGATCAAGCAACTTGAAATTATACAGAATACTGTGAATAGTCAACACAAATATGCATAATGCTTTCATGTCTCTTCTTTTCTCATTCTGTATTTTACACCTACAGAGGAAATCTCAGCCAACAGGAAAGCACATGTTGAGAGATTGGAGTTACTCGGAGAGGCATGGGGTATGTGTGCAACACAACTGACCATAATTGTACTAAATACATTGTGTTTCCATAGATCAGTATCATTTTCAGCATGCATATTTTAACTGTAACAGCAAGTATACATGCTTTCTTCTGTAGCTCTTAATAATTGCATTAGGCACGTGTAATAATGTATTCAAGTTATGTGGGTTCAATTTCCACAAATAGCCTATTGATTCACATTCAGCAAGAATCATTTTTACATTTGAAATGCAGCAATATTGGCTTTAATGCCATGTTGTTAATTTAATCTGTAAAAATGAAGTGCAGAACCAGGATGAGCAGCCCAAAGGACCATATGGTAAAAATATATATCCAATAAACAAAACCAAGGAACCAGCTGTCACACTACCAAAAGTTTATTAACACTACACGATGCAAAGTATTCGAGTATAGCAACTCTTTCTCAATGCAATAATTAGATCAATTAACTTATTACTTAAATATCAAGAGCCAGCCAATCAAAATTAAAATCAATAAAATATAGAAAATTAACTCTTTACATTCTGAATTAGAAGCATGCAAAACATAAAAATCAGCTAAATAAAACAGCATCAATGCTTTAAATAGAATGAAAAACACTAACACATATGATTGACTTCTGTCTTAAAACCATACTCTACAGTGTTCAATTTACTCACACATAAAAGAGGAGGAGATATCGTCACTACAACTGAAGCTGCTGAATATAAATAAATTAACTTTTTTAGGGCTGATATGCCACCTGGTCTTAATAAAATAAACAGTATTAAGCCTATATTCAAATTAAAGCATTATCATATTTACAATTTAGTCATTATATTATCTATTTGAAGTGTTTATGTTAAAATAGAAAACAGACACCCATGGGCGGCCACGGTGGTGCAGCGGTTCATGTTGCCGCCTCACATCAAGAGGTTCTCCGGTTCGATCCTTGGCTGGGATGCCTTCTGTGTGGAGTCTGCATGTTCTCTCTGTAGTCGTGTGTGTTTCCTCCGTTTGCTCCGGTTTCTTCTCACATCCCAAATACATGCTATAGGTGGAGTGGACACTCTAAATTAGCCCTAGGTGTGAGTGTGTGCATGTGTGTGCCTTCTGTGGAAGGTTGGGTAACCGGCTGGTAACTTGACACTGTAAAACTCCACTGCGAGTCTTGAGAGGACAGGTGATCGTCTGTGGGACCCCTAACTGGGAAAAAGCCGAAAGAAGAAAACAGACACCCATGTCAAGTAGTCTCAAGGAAATTGAGCATTTCTGAGAGTGAGCACTAGATTCTCACCTTTCCCTTGCTTGACAGGCATGTGCCTCAGATGTACCTAACTGTCCCCAATCATGGTGTCTGTCCCCTGACCTGTTGTATCCATCACCACCCATGTGTCTGTCTTGTTTGTCTGTGCCTGCTTCCTCACCTACCATACCTACCTGACCCTCACATTCCTTATGTCCCTTCCCAACATTCCTCTCTTTTTGAAATGGAAAAAAAAAATCGGGCACCTGTCCAAAAAAAAATGTCCCATATATAGCTCCCTACTTCACATATGTGCCTTCTCAAAATACTTGATTTGGTCCTATTGATTATGTAACATCATTGCATTGTTGTCACCCATCTGTGTTGTGGTGACAGTTCAAATTCATCAGATTTTGTCTACATGTACACATTACTGTTTTGAAGAAGTGGATATTTATTGTTCTTTCCTAATTCTCTCCTGCAAATTCCTTTTTTGCTTCTCCTTTGTTCTTCTCTCTGCTTGCTACCCCATGTCACCATTTTCCTATCAACCCCATTTTACATGTTTAATCTGGTCAATACATAGAACCACACACAACACATATGGTCACAACTGTCCCATAAAAAAGCCTTTATTTTTTTGTCTTCTACATTAGTGCAGAGTTTGGCATCATGCACAAATGACGAGCAGCAATGATTGGCTGTTCATGTCCTATGGCAAAACCTGGTGAGTTTTTGCCATTGGCCACACTAGCTCAGTTATCTTTGCACAAAGATGCTTAATCATGCTACACTATAGGAATATAGAGTTAGGGCAGAATAAAGGCAATGCATTGAAATAGTTACTCTGGCAGTCCTGTACATTGTTGGATCTGACAATATGTTATTTCCTATGTGGAGTGTTATTCCAATGTGTTATTTCCTATAGTACATAAATCACTTGACTGACGGCTTTTTATTTTGTCAGTAGCATCAATGGTTTGATTCCAAATGCATCTCACATAATTTCCTAGTGTGATGTTATATGTCTATGATATGTTTAATCGCCCACATCTTAACATTTGCACCAGTTATGAGTTCTCATGGAGATATACTGGATACTGGAAAAAAAAATATTTGTAGTGACATCCATCCTCACAACTATAACATCTTTACCCAACCTTGTTCTGCTTGTCATAAGTCTGTTGATCCTCTCCTAACCCTTCTGTACCTATATGTTTGTCACTTTGAGATTAAGACAATGTCAGCTTAATAATGAGAACAGACCAAAAACATGTCCATGAATGTTACATTACACAAAACATTGCTATGTGTTATGTACATCTTTCCTTGCATACACCCCCTCACTCCCACCCCTCTTTACTGGTGTGTTGCTATTAAGCTGATGTATGTACAAGTCATATCAAGTTTTCTTCATAGGTTCATAGGTGTAATGGCCCTGGAGCCTTTACAAGCCTAGCCCATAGGATTACCCTGGCATCGTGCCACCCGACCTTAGTTCCCCGTGCCCTTAGTTCATGCAGACACAACTCTGATGGGTAATACAAACATGTTACCTTGATTCAATATGGGATCATTGCTCCTGTAGAGTGCAAGACTTCAAAACATGTTGTACAATTCCCTTTGTGTCATGTATATGATGTGGAAACTGTCTTTACTGTGAAGAAGCATACTTACATTTCAGGACATCTGGCTATGCACAAATAGTATATTTACTGAGTCATAATCATTTCAAAAGTTGTACCACAACTTGTCATTTGTAGCAAGTTGTACACAGAATTAACTATGATTTGCAGTGAAGCCTGCAGAACAGCTACTAGTTGTAGAAGAGTATTGAGGTAGGCATTACTGATACAATTTGGTGAAGAGACATACTTTAATGTAGTCAATGACAGTCACATTTTTAGTCCTGATCACACTTATTTAGCTAATTAAATCCTGACACAATTTGTGAAAAGAGAGAACCATCTGGATTAAAACCCTGGCTCACCTGTGTTTTGACTAGGAGCACAATGCGCTTACACCCTGTGCTGCAGAAAAAGCTAGGTCACCTCTGTATTTTCCACAATGAGTACTGTCCAGAGTGCTGATGGCTGTGCACTGATGCTGAGCCTGTTTGCAAGAAGGAAAGCATACTAAATGAAAATGTTTCACTATTTTCCTTAAACAGAGTACTGCCTTTGCTTGGTGCTTAACATCATGCAAATGGGTCCAAGCTGAATTCCTGAAAATTGAATCACACATGCGCTAATACTTTGCCATCATTTATGCAAATCAGCTGCTCGGTGATGCTCTTTGAAAGTGTCGTATAGCAAGTCTAACTCTGATTATTGGGCTGTAATTCTCCAATACATGGAACTGCATTCATAAACACAAGAGGAGGGCAGTGACATTTGTGCTTAACTGAACACATGCTTTCTGATATTCATGTGAGCCCTGAAGCAATGCACTTGCAAATGATATATCAGGACTTGGACCAATGTCAAACAGACTCCAGAATTGCAATAATAAATTGCTATATTTGGTATGGGTTTATAGTGATACTGGACATTGGTCATCCATGATCATATTCCATTGATATGGTCAGTAACTGTTATTAATGTGAACATAGCTTCATCTGAATATGAAGACACAACTCCATCATTGCAGTATTGCTGTTTTCAGTGTGTGGTGTGTTTGTGTTTGTGTGTGTGTGTGTGTGTGTGTGTGTGTGTGTGTGTGTGTGTGTGTGTGTGTGTCTGTGTGTGTATGTATGTATGTCATGTACACAGTATCCTGGAAACATGTACATGTCAGTCTCACTTATGCAATATGCATTCATGACAGCTTCTTTCACCTAGGTTGCCAGGATGTATTTATATGTAGTTTTGCAAACTGTGCTCACAAAATCATATCACAAGTCCTGGCTCTGCAAACAAGCCTCATAATATGTTACTTGGAACAGTATGACAGTATTAAAATCAGACTTCTGCAGCGGTGTATGTGTGACGTACTGTGTTCTTTAGCTTGTGTGATTAGTTAAGTAGGTGTTGTAATCTCAGAGCAGTCAACTTGAAAGTGAGCATGTGCATAGTCAGAAGAGCATCAGTTAACGTCCTGTTGCTCTTACTCACATATCATTCAGAAGATACTTTTACACTGCTACATGATAATACAGCAGTTTCATGCAACCCTATATCATCATCTATAAAGTGGACTCTACCACTATTAAAGACAGACTTGTGCCATGCACTAGTATTAAGTACTGTTCTCTGCAGCTTGTGTAACTTGATAGGTAGGGGTTCTAATTTCAAAACAGTCAAGTTGAGTGTGTGCTTTCATTCATCTATCAGTCTGGAGACAATTTTACACCGGGATATGAATCCACATCTGTGTCACACACTCCTCCCAACATCTTCTCAGCAAGCATTACTGATGTCATTATCTATAAAGTGCACTCCAACACTGTTAAAGGTAAACATATGAGGTGGTGGTCGTCTTACATTGTATGGAATCCAGCTTGTATGCCTACACAGGTATGATGTCTAAATCTGACCTCAGACAGCTTGTGTGTGGTTGCTGGTATATTGCTGTCATTGTATGAGGTTTTGAATCCATACCTCTCAACCTCTTAGAGCAAGAAATTTAAACAAAGCCACAAATAATGGGGGGACAAATGCCTAAAATAGGAAAACTTTCTAAATATTGCTCTTACAAACTTAGAAAGTTGATAGAATAACATATTTTGCATTACCATGAATTTTCTGAAAGATATGAAGTCTGAAACTCAAATATCTGCCATTATTTTCTGTCTTCAATCCTCAGTGATTTGCCAGTGATTTACCAGAAACCCAACAATTTTATGAGAAACAGACAAAACATAAGGGGCAAAAATCTGGACATTATGTGAAAATCTGTACAGTTAAAAGGTATGTTTGAATATCTTTTCATTTGACTCCCATTCAGGAGAATCTTTTACACAGAACCATGAATCCATCACCCCATGTTTCCCTCTATCCACATAACATTCTTTCTGTGAAATACTGAATATGTCATCATTTCGAAGGTGCAGATACACATAATGAAGCATAACCCCTCCATTACCCTATGCAAGCCATCTCCAGACCACTGGATGTGTGACTACTAATTCTATCATGGGGTGGTACACATGTCACATATGGACAGAGACAGTCTGTAATAAAATCAATGACATACACACATACTCACATGCCTCTAGTATATTCCATCACATAGAAAGAGTGATTTGGGTTTAAATGGTATAATAATGGCAAGGATTTTATGTTGTTTTGACCATTAGCCTGTTAATGTCCTATGACCCTATGAACATTGCACATGCCTGTGTTGTTGTCATCCATATAAGCTACTCTGAGGTGTGTCTGTACAGTAGGCCTGCAATGGGGAATTCCAATCTGTGACTTAAGGTAAAGTATTGATGACTGCTGCTGCCATTTTATTAGACGTTCCTTCCATAACAGCTGTAGTAGTATGTTTTCTGAGGACTCTTGACATGGGATGGTGCTGTGTATATTATTGCCTTACTAAGGCATGTATTCTTGTGGTAGATTTTATCAACATTCTACACAGTTCTTTTTTAGCCATCACAGTGACAGCTGCAGTATGGCACAGGTGTGCATGTGTATACCTAGCATCTGGAAATGCTATCTGACATACAGTAATATTACATCATACTGATTACATGGGCTCATTCTCCTGGGCTCATCCACTTGTTGTAATGCTGTTATATATACAAACATATGTTGTATTGAGATTCAGTTACAACCTTGGGGAATTCATTGTATGCTCTGTGTTGCCATTCACGGGGATTATTTAGGTGTTTCCCAGCAGCACTGAGTGACTGTCAGCATTTGTGTCATTAACTGCTCTGCATGAACCACTTCCACCTCAGTTGTAATGTGTCCATACATGGTGTCAGGGACCTCACCCATACATTTCCACTGAACATAAAGGCATATGATGAAAAAAAAAAAAACAAAAAAAAAACTTTTTTTACACTTTTTCATTTATTGTAAATTTGTTCTTGATCATCCTCTTTTGCAAATATCCCAAATAGTGGTATTACCTGTATATGTTTATAGCTTTTCTATATTATTGTTGTATAATAATGTCTTTACCTGTCTGCTTGGAGCTTTTCTCCCCGGGCCTCTACTGAAAATGGACATGTATCCAGTTAGACTAGCCCGGTCAACAAATGTAAATAAATAAAATAAATAAAATGTACAACTGATGTAATGACATGAAGTAGGTAGAGTTGTACAGCTGAGTTAACAGTTCCACTGTGTCGCATGTGATTCATACTCAAGGTTTTATTTGGAGGTGACATACAGCATGAAGTCCAGTTATAGCATAGCTACAGCTATAGTGTGACTGTACTGCATCAAGAATATACCACTACAACACATCAGTATTACCACTTGACAGTTTGCATGAACACATATGGATGTATGTCAGGATTTCATGGCATAAGATTTTCACTGGCAATGTGTGGGGGACAGTGATCATGTGGCACATATTCTTTTGTATGTGTACAATATCACAGTGACAGCTTCCTTTGATCATTGACACTAGACTTTTCACTACTCTACTTTCTGTGCACATAGACATAGGCATAGTTGATGTGTTGCCATCAGTTTCCAATACTGCTGCACCATTCATTATAATGGATCACTTCTTAATTCACACATCAATTGCAGATGCTTCAGACGATATCCATCACTATCGCATGTGTCAGATGTATGCAATACCAAGGTCTGTGTAGGCAATCCATTCATAATAGTGTGGTGTTTGCATTTGTTGTTCTCCGTATGGCCAATGCCTGCATCAGGCATGGATGCTTTAGTCAAGTCTATCACACTTGGCACAGTGAGCTCCCACATATCTGGTAGGCCATACAGAACTATTCTTTGTGATGCATACATATTAGGATTTAACAGTGCAGACTTCCCTTCAAGGTATTCTACTACATACTTGGGTGATAAGCCTTTCATTATTGTACCCAGTAAATACACTGCTCAGTGACAACATTGATGGCATGGGTTTGATTCTTCCAGGGTGGGGATTGTGGTTTATGTATCATGTAGACCTTTCAAATGGCCAGGAGTGACCATGATTCCAACTCTACTTTAAACACTGTCCCTCTTAACTCCTCCAAAAAGTGGTCATAACCCCTCCAAGAAGTGGTCACTTTTGGGGAAGAAGTGGTGAAGTCCCCTTATGTAATAATGACAATCATTACAGTTGTACGTCTATTCCTGCAGAACATGTATAATAAGTTATGCTCACATATTCTGTCAGTACCACAGATTAATGGTCATAGTGTCTATGATTGCACCTGTTTCTGTCTGCATTTTTCCAGGAGTCTGTTATGTGTTACTGATTGGTTGAGAGCTATGGTGACACGAAAGTCATATTGAAGCAAGTCATTTTGCAGATCTTCAGAGTATGCAGATAATCCCTATTTATATACCATCCTTGCTAAATGAGCTTATCAGTGATGTTTATAACACAACCATTCATCTCTATTGACATGTAACCTTGTGTGGCAGTTTATATATATTTATATATATATATATATATATATATATATATATATATATATATATATATATATATATATATATATATATATATATATATATACATATATATATATATATATATATATATATATATATATATATGTATATATATATATATATATATATATATACTATCATGTGCAATGATATAATATACTTGCACAGGAGTTGTAAGCAGCAGTACATACTGTGCTATCTACATACATGCTTATTGTTATGCTGTTGACTTTTGTTTGAAGTGTACATACATTGAAATATCCTTGGGGGGTCATTGTCAGATTTACCATGCCCTCTTCCTCTTTATTCAATTCTGTCATTCATATCTATACCCATTTTTATCAGCACATGTTCCCTTATGTTTTTCCTTCCCATCCACCTCCATTATTTTATTCCGCATATAATTATAGTTGTGTACATTGCACTCAGTCCACTTTTTATTTACTGTGTTATTATTGCTGCTCAGCCATGATAGTCATTATGGCTGTCTGTGCAATCGGGCCAATCAGGTTTACTGGTAGGCACACTTGAATGCTTCATGTTTCTTTGGTATTGCTGCTATGCATTATTTCATAGTGGCCACACTGGTACTGACCAAAAAACCTTGCTTGCATTTGTGTAAGCATGATGAGTAGCATGAATATGAAATTAGCGCTGCTGCTCATCATGCTAACACGTTAACTCTGTGTAGTCTTTGCATGAAGCGTATCAGTTTATTGGATTCCCAAGGCTATCATTCTAAATTATTTCATCAGCTAGTGGACAGGGAAAAACATTATGCTATTATAGAAATTAACAAGTAAATTATTAAGAAGGAGAAATGGTCGTATAGCTGCCAATGCCAGCTAGCCTGTCTTTGGAAAAAATACAATAATACAATATCTATTTCTCTCTCTCTCTCTCTCATTTTATATACATGAATATATATATATATATATATATATATATATATATATATATATATATATATATATATATATATATATATACACACACACATACACACACACGCACATGCACATCTATTCCTTGTATATGTTTTTTTCCACTTCTTTTACATCTCATTAAACTACTTCCTTGACCACAAATCCTCTCAAAACCTCAAGTCTAACCCTAGAATTCATTAAACCCTACACGGAGTGTACGAATAGTGCATCAGCTGCTGCACAGAATATGGCCGTCCAGCGATTCAGCAAACAGCTGATCTGACATACACAAGCTTGGCAGCAGTATTCCTGCATGGACACCACTGTCTAATGCTAATTACCTCATTTGCTGGTGAAAACCATGCAAATGAGGTGAATTAGTGATTCAGCAAGCGGGCAGGTGTCTGTGCAGGAATAGTGTAAGAAGCAGAAATGTGTTCAGTTACTAGCTGAACACATTTCTGCAAATTAGAAAACAGAGGCATGATAGCTTGTAATAAAGCATGTATTATATCTAGTAGGTATGCCAATGGCTAAATATATGGCCATTGGCATGATAAATACTTTAAATTTTTTAAAATAAAACTTTTTTTGGCCAATCTCGGCTGTTTACGAATATTGCAGTAATGCACAAATGGGATTGTGCCAAAAATAAAAAAAAAGGGAAAAATCAATTTTTACAGAAATCTGCATTTTGCCAATATAGTCAATGGCATGCAGATTGAAAACAATACTAGGGAATAGTGGTTGCTAAGGGGAAAGGTCCAGTGTAAGTGTGGTAACTATGGGGTAAGGGGGTATATATTACGTTATTGAATGTTTAAAAGTTCGAACATCATATGGTTAACACCATATGATCAAAATTTTAAAAGTTTGAATGTTTCAACGAAGGTCTCCATACAGTGCGAAATGGTAAGATTTCCTTTTTCTGCACTGTAGTGCGATCTCGGAGTTGGTATATTTAAAGAGCAGGGGAAGTGGGGGGTGCAGGGGTGCTTTCCCCCCTGCTTAAAATGGTCAGGTAGGTTTTTTGTTGTTTTTTTTTTTTTTTAGCTTATTAAACTTTTAAAAGTTTGATCATATGGCTTCGACAATATGATGTTCGAACTTTTAAAAGTTTGATAACATAATATACACCTGGAGTAAGGCAGTGGTGTATGCAAATGTGGGGATTTATACTGAATGACAGCTTTCTTCTAAGTGTCAGACTGCACCTAACCGTGTAGGTGCTCTAAAACTACCGTGTAGACAGAAGGAGCAGCTAACATGAAAAGGGGAGGTGTCATGCTTGCTATAAGCAGATTGGAGCTCAGAGGCCCGTGTTTGCCCTTAGCTAAGCACAGCTAAGGAAGGGGGTGTATCTGAGGTTGTATTGTCTTATTCCATGATATGCCGAGTGTGTTCACATCCAGGGAGGGCCAGTTCTGCTTAAAACTGTTTACTTTAGCTATACAGATGTGCGCGGCATACACTAGGTCTAAAACAAAACAAACAAAAAAAAAAATAACAGAAATAGCAGAACTGTTTACAATTGAGC
The DNA here is from genome assembly GCF_019279795.1 of Protopterus annectens. Taxonomy (NCBI): domain Eukaryota; kingdom Metazoa; phylum Chordata; order Ceratodontiformes; family Protopteridae; genus Protopterus; species Protopterus annectens. The sequence continues at coordinate 1,324,237,912 of NC_056733.1, forward strand.
ACCGGGTATGTGTGGCATGCATCAGGGCTTAAATGGGGAGGAAATGGGAAGGGGAAACAGCTGAAGAAAGGCAATTAAGGAGAACTACCATAGCTGGCAGGTGGAATGTATCAGAATCAGCCAATTACACAGGCAGCAGCCCAGCACACTACTATATACTATGCTAACATCTTTCAGTCTGTTTTTCCCCACAATCTCTATACCACTGGTGTACACATTCAGGGGAATTTTAAACTGACAAATGCTTTGATTTATCAGTATGTGCTACAGGCTGAGGACGGTGAGGAGGATAATGTTGACAACCGCTCAGACTGAGGAGGAGGAGAAGAATGTTCAGACCCGGGGTAACCCACCAGTGGCTACATGATCTGGAGATAGTAGAGCACTACAGGGGGGACAGGGACATATGAGCTGTGCCAGCCTTGCCTTAGACCCAGATCCAACAGAGGGGAACCCATCCCAGTGGATACTAAGGTATGTGTAGTCTTAAGAATACTAGCTACAGGGACTTTCCAAAGACCAACTGGGGGTATCATGAGGATCTCACAGGCATCTGCATCCAGGATACTCCACCAGTTCCTGGATGCTATGCATCACATGCCACTGAGCACATTTACTTCCCCAGCACCCATGAGGAGAGGACCAGCAATATGCATCTCTTTTCCACCACTTTAATTTTTTGAAAGCTGTTAATTATGTGTTATATTTAAACGTGGTTGAAGGCAGGCACTTTTTGTTTGACAAAGTCTGGAATTAGTCAGATGAAAGCACTTACCTACAGTGTGTCTTGGATGAATAAAGGGTCTGAATTTTTCTACTGGTCTGCTGTTGGATTATTCTGTCTCTGGTGTGATTTTTGGATTTTAGTCTTCAGTTTTACCACTTGACACCCTTTTTGGTTATTGGTTCACATTTGAGTGTTTTTGAGACTGAGTCCGTCCTTTGTGGTATGGTGGTCTACTTTCAACCTAGTTCATGGAGTCCAACGAAGCAGAGAATTTGCCTAACAACACTAGTTTGGGAGTTGCAAATGGTGATAATGGTTTGAACAATGATGAAGGAAGCATTGGGCAATTGACTAACCTTATGTGAATGCAATGCCAGCAGATGCAAAAGATCTTGGATAGACTGCAACTCCCAGGTTCCTTAGCGATTCAAACACAGTCTGAGATCATGATGACTTCCGGTTTGAATGGAGAAACTTTTTCAGTGTCACAGCGGTTTACAGGCTGTTCTTCACAGAACAGTATTCCCTGTGGACAAAAAGTGTCTAATACTGTTTTGCAAAATAACAATCGGAGAACATGTTTCAATCAATGGATTAATAATGGATCGGTTTTCTTTAATGAGGTCAGACTGGCTAAATCACTTTACGTTCACAATAGACTCCGTAACTTTGAAGTCAAAATGAGCAAGGTACGTAACATTCAGACTGGCAATGTGTACCTTGCTGAATGTGTAAGGGTGCAGAGGGTACCAAAAGGGTTAAGGATGAGTAAATTTCCTAATGGTCTATCTGTGGGACAGTGTGGGAACTTGAGGAGCTGCTTGCCATGTTCGCTAGACATGGCTTGGAGTTACTACAGTTTATTATCAAAATTAATAATAAAAATTAAAATGTTATTAGATGAAGTTAATGTGTTAAATAATGAGATTTTAAACAATGTATATTGTGTGAGTTTTGAGGCAAAATATGATAAAGTTTTCCAGAACATTGAAGAGCAAGTTAAAGATACTATTGCTAGGAAACAAAAAGCTTAAAAGAGATGAATTAGAATATAGACAGGAGGAGGCATATCCACTTCCTAAGAGTTATTATGGATTGAATTTAGACAGGAACAGGGAAGGTAATGGAGATTTAGACTCTGGTTCTTGTAGTTATGAAGTAAGAAAGGAACTTGCAACCTGAATTTCTCAACGGTGAAATAGAAGCATTTAAACAAGAATACTCCCCTTTATGTAGATCGGAACAAATTTTAAATCAAAATAGAAACAGGCAGAATTTTTAAGAGGACAACACACTCCCAGAGGACGGTCACAGAGGGGATGGAGGAATTATTGGAACAACCGGAACCAGAACAGATATTAAATTGTTTTGGTAAGGTTGATTCCATTATTTCTAGTTTTGGGGGCAAACTATTAAGTTTAAATGGTTTCAACATTTTTAGCTATACTGATGAAACTATTACTAAAGTTAACTTTTCTCTTTTCAAAAAAGGGTTCAAGCTTGTTCCAGCTAGAAATCTGGATATTGCTGGTATTTTAACTGAATTAAAACTCTATACTAGAAAATTGAATTTTCAAATACTTTTTCACAATAATGTAGGACAGGTGGATAATTTTGGTAGTATGTTTAGAAAGAAAAAGAAAGAAAAGTCTTTTTAACTCCCCTTACACCCGACCTTGGCACATTTTGAAAAAAATTTGTATGAAGAAAAATTTTCAAGAACACAAGGCGCACAAAAATAAATTTTACAACTTGAGTAGAGAGGAAACATTTCTTTTGAACAGCCTTAGGGAATCGGATTACATCCGTATCATGAAATCCGATGGGGGGGGGGGGGTGCTGGTGGACAAATTTGACCATGTGAATGATTTAACTAATATGTTGCAAGACACTGATAAATATGAACTTGTTTCTCTTAATAAGATTCATGTAGTACACAGAAGATTGCAACTTTTTTTTTGGAAGGCAGCTTGTATCAGGGTGTCATCAATGAAGAATTGTTCGACTTTTTACAGAATTAATTCCTGTTGATTCCAATAGTGTTTGGCATCCTGAAGGTGTACAAGAATGTGAACCACCCCCCTTACAGACTTATAGCCGCTGGACAGAATAGCTCTACTTATTCTTTAAGGTTGTTTGTGGATCAGACAGTGAAGGAAGCATTAAAATCTGTAACCCATGTCTTAATTGATTCATGGCATTTTTTACCAAGGATAAGAGTAGAATTTTTTCCTGAGGCAACAAGGTTCTCTACCATTGATGTTGTGGATTTATTCAGTTCTATTCCACACGAGACGGGTCTTGGATTTTTCAGTGATGCATTAGTTCAATACACTAATTTGGGAGGTAAAATGGTAAATTTTATTATGGAAGTGATGGAACAGATTTTGTACAACTACATCACTTTTGAAAATGAATATTACAGACAGTCAAAAGGAGTGGCAATGGGGGCAAATTGTGCCCCCATAAATGCCAATCTAGTTATGTCAAGGTGGGAAGAGAAGTATGTGTTTGGTTCTAGATTTTGGAACGATTGGTTACTCTATGTTCGATACCTTGACGACATTTTTATTTTATGGAAATGTGAAAGATCTATAGTCGAAGAATTTGCTGAATACATTAATAGTGTCTGTACTTATTTTAAATTCACACATACTTTTGGTTACGACACCATCGACTACCTAGCTGTGAATATTACCAAGGATGTCAATTTACATCTAAGGTGTATCGTAAGCCAACATATTCAAACAGTTTTTTGAGTTACAACAGTCAACACTCCTACCATGTGAAGAGAAATATTGTCAGGGGGCAAATGATAAGAGGAGCAAGGATGTGCGCAAAACTGAGTAATTTCAAGAGGGAGTTGGGTAATTTAGTCCAGCTGTTTAAGGCTAGAGGATATCCCGAGAACTGGGTTCAACAAATTAGTGTAGAAATTAGGGATGGATGGGGTACTAAATTTATTCCTTTGCTAGGACAAGGAGTGAACAATTTGAGGCACTCAGGTGATTAATATAATAAGTCACCTAATCTCTTGGATAACTACAAATTTTTACACTCCATGGTCACCAACTTTGGGTCCTTGGGACAGAAGGTAAAAAACATTTTGACCAACAATTGGGTCATTTTGGATAGCAACAATGAACTAGTGAGTGTACTAGGTAAAGGACCTATATTTTCTTAAAAAGTGGGAAATAATATAAAATTTCTTTTGGAACACCCTATCACCAACAAGATTGACCGTAGAGGTAAGAGACCTTGTGGAAGGTGTAAATATTGTGCCTACATGCTTAATGCTTGGGTAATTCTAACAGTATGGGGCTTGTTTATTTGGGTATGTGTTCTGGATGTAAAGGGTATTATGTTGGTAAGACTGAAAGGTCACTTTAGAAGAGAATTTATGAACACTTATATGCCATCAACACTCATAACACAAAAAATGCCCTTTTAAGCATACTTTGACTTACTCTACTTTTTCTGGTTTTAAGTTTGGCATTCTGGAATTAATTTTGAGGAATGTTAGAGGGGGTAGCTGGTCAAATCAGATTGCAAAAGTGAGTTGAATTGACAACTTAGACTTAAAGCCAGTTACCCTCCAATTATCAATGAACATACTTCTTTAATGACCTTTTTAATAGAAAGGGTGTATATATTGTAAAATTTTACACACATTTTATTGTTTTTATGTTATAAGTGTAAACATTTCAGAAGTGTTTTTTATGATCACGGTTGCTGTTGCTTTAATTTTTTGAAGGCCGTTAATTAGGTGTTATATTTAAACATGGCTGAAGGCAGGCAATTTTTGTTTGATAAAGTCAAGAATTAGTCAGAAAAAAGTTTTTACCTATAGTGTGTCTTGGATGAATAAAGGGTCCGAATTTTGCTACTGGTCTGCTGTTGGATTATTCAGTCTCTGGTGTGGTTTTTGGATTTTAGTGTACTATAAATTATGCTAACACCTTTCAGTCTGTCTTTGTCTACAAACTCTACACCACTGGTGTACAAATTTAGGGGAATTTTAAACTGACAAATCTAAAAAAACATGTTAGGGGCTGCTGTTGCTCTGATCTATCGGTATGTGCTAGAGACTGAGGGTGGTGAGGAGACTAATGCTGGCCAACTCAGACCGAGAAGGAGGAGAAGAGTGTTCAGACCGAGGGTAACCAACCAGAAGTCACATAATCTGGAGATAGTAGAGCACTACAGGGTGGACAGGGAAATACTCCAGCAACTTGTTGAGCTGTGCCAGCCTTGCCTCAGACCCAGACCCAACAGAGGGGAACCCATCCCAGTGGATACCAAGGTATGTGTAGCCTTAAGAATACTAGCTACAGATACTTTCCAAAGATCAACTGGGGATATCATGGGGGTCTCACAGGCATCTGTTTCCAGGATACTCCACCAGTTCCTGGATGCCATGCGACAACATGCCGCTGAGCACATTTACTTCTCCATTACCCGTGAAGAGAGGACCAGCAATATGCATCTCTTCCATCATGTAGCAGAATACCTGGAGGTACTGGGTGCCATAGACTGCATACACATCCACATCAAAGCACCACCCGGTGACCAGGGTAGGGTCTAGCTAAACTGCAAGGGGTTCCACTCCATCAACTGCCAGATCATGTGTGATGCCCAGGGCTTTCTCATGAATGTGTGCACTGGCAGCCCAGGAAGCTATCACGACTCCCACATCTGGCATTCATCACAGCTGTACCAGGCATTTGTCAGTGGGGGCATCCCATATGGCCATCTGATGGGGGATGCTGGCTACGTACTGGAGCCTTGGATGCTGACACCCATCAGAAATGCACACACATCCACACAAGAATGCCATAATGAGGCACACACACAAACCAGGATCATTATAGAGTGTGTGTTTGGGATGCTCAAGTCACTGTTATGCTGCCTTGACATATCTGATGGAGCCTTGCAGTACTCTCCAGCCACATGTGCACACATGTTCATAGTATGTGCCATGCTACACAATATGATTTTGTGGAAACAGCTGCAGCAGGAACAAAATGAGGAAGGGCCACACAGCCCTCCACAATTGCCAAGGTCTCCAAAGGCACAGAGGGACTCGGAGGAGGAACATCCTGAGCCTGCCCCTGTAGGCAGATGGAGGCGTACCCAGTATGCCCTGTCCTTCGCAAAGAGGCAATGCATAGCACATACACTGACACTGCATGGCCTGAGGAACTGATCTCTCTCTGACTTGCACACACAGTAAAATGGATGCCAAACATAACACTACCTATACCTTACTATGTATAGGCAGTGTACTGCCTGCATCCAACATAGTCAGCCCTCAAGCACCATCCTTACAATAGCCTCAGGCACACGTTCAGTCAGTCTCCTTAACAAAATAAATGAATGGAGTGGAATGTTCTGATAGCATATCTATGGTATTGATCAAGCATGCAAGGGAATGGGGTGGCTTACTAGGATAGCAGCAGAAAACTGACAACTCTGTGGGACAGCAGAAAGTGTATCCCCAGTACTGGCCTACCCACACCATGCAGTACCACCCTAGTTGACAAATACCACTGCAGTATATGTGGTAAGCTAAATAACTGGGGGGGGGTCATAGGTCACATGCATGGATGTCAAAGTGGGGGTCCCATACTCACCCCCCAGCCTTATCCAGCAGATCAGCTGTAGAAAACCATACAGAAATGTCTGGCAAAGGCCCCTTCATGGCGACATCCATGAAATCCCCATCTACAGACTCTTACACAGTGATATTACAGCAGGTCTGGCAGTGGCAGTATGGCTTTGAAAGGTAAGAAGTCTGAAACTACACATGTTTATGCCAGAGCAATCTGACCTGTGGTCGATACTGTTATGCCTGTAGTCTCAAAGATATGGCACACCACTGTGCTAAATGGGACCAAAATTTTAAGCAAATATCAGCGCAGTCTCTGCAAATGTGTATTGTGCACAGATGTGTCACCCCTCCATAGTCACATAGAAATGTAGGAACACATCCCTAGCCTTAAGCAGCATCCAGCCATCAACTAGAGTGATGGCTCAACAGAAACAGAAAACAATTGTCAGTAACACCCACAGTCAACTTACTGGTACCATCCCAGGGTTGTCCACTGCCGGCAGCCTGGAAACATATGATCATCAGAATGCACTGCCTTGCTACAGATAGCCTGCATCTGTCACACATGGCCTACAGGCCTGTGGCAAATGCCCATGCCTCACTCACAGTGTCCTGTTAGGTAGTGTTATGGGGTCCATAACACCAACATAACTCAGTCTATCAAATGCAAATAAAGGCCTTGCCACTAACTGCTAGGAGAAAGCCTGCCAGTGTCAGAGAGCCAGAAATCTGGACAAAGCCATAAATAATGGAATGAAAAAGGTGCAAAGTGAAGGACACCTTTGAAATACTGCTCTAATAATGTTATAAAGTTGATGTAATGATTTTAGTAGCGTGGAATGCCTGATGGGTATGAAATCTGAAACTGCAAAGTCAGCTCTCAGTTATATCTGACTTCAACCCTGAGTGACTTGCAAAAAAAAAACACTTGTTTGGGTAACCAACAAGATATATGAGTCATGGATGTGGACATTCTGTGATACTCTGTACAGTTGACAGGCAGGGCTAGGAGTCTAAACATGGGAATGCACTCATTGCAGGCAGTCCTAACCCTGGAAGATGGTGACATGTCTGCACTCACAGAACCCTGGCCCAAAGCCATGGGGAGTAATTCACCCTTCCCTGATCACTAATCCTATGCAACATCCTAACCCCAAAATTTGGACATGCAAGCAAAATGAGGTGAGCCATACATATTTGTCAGAGAAACACACACCTCCAGGCTGGTGAAACACACATAAGCCTCTCCAAGTGCAGTCAACCATTGAGAAGACCCCCCCATGCAAAGTACTAGTAGCTATAGGCAAACATATCTGACCCAGGGCACACACCCTCACATATCTTATTCCCTACAAAACTATCCATAGTCTGCTTGTTATCCTGATCCTGTCTGACTTATATTACCCAACCGTGGACTGGAAATCAGACTAAGCCAGAACAGAAATGAGGTATGTCACGAGGTACTGAAACAATACATGACAGTGTCAAACAGCATATATGTCAGATGTCTGCTAAAACAAGCCCTGTAACCCTAGCAACCCATACATTACTGAGAGAAATAGTCACAATCACCATATGGCCCATTGTCTACCCATTGTGATAGGCTATCCCCAGATATCCTGCACCAACAGGTTGAGAGGTATGGCTATAGCACAAAACAAACCAGACTGGAGTACAACTATCCCTGGAATGGAGTCACACATGTACTGTAGAAGGTTGCACTGGGCATGCTCATACACTTAGAGAGATGTCAGTAGGATCTAGGAATGAACAGACCTTCCCCACCCAGTGCAGTTCCCATTGCCCTATGTTAGCAGTCCTGAAGATGTCTGTCACCAGAAAAGTCACTTTCATCAAACCTTAGCCCTATAAGTTCTACAGCATGTGTGATAACTGTGTAACACTATAGTACAAATGACTAGTTAGGTAGGAGTCCTAATCTTAGTCCTGGCAAGTGTAAAAGTGTGTGTATTTACAAGTTAAAGCTGTAGAGTCCATTCAAACCCAATACACTTCCCCTTCCCCTACTTTAGCAGTCCTGCAGATATCAGTCACCTTAGAAGTGCATTTCATCATACCCCAGCCCATAAGCTCTGTGGCACATGTGATAACTGCCTAACACTATAGTGCAAATAACTAGCTTGGTAGGAGTTCTAATCTCAGTTCTGGCAAATGTAAAAGTATGTGCATTTACAAGTAAAAGCTTTTGGTTCCATTCAAACCCAGTATAGTTCCCCTTTCCCTACTTTAACAGTCCTGTAGATGTCAGTCACCTTAGAAGTCCCTTTCGGCAGGCCTCAACCCCATAAGCTCTGGGGCACATATGATAACTATGTAATACTATAGTACAAATAACTAATTAGGTAGGAGTTCTCATCCTAGTTTTGACAAATGTGTGTGTAAGTGTGTATATGTGTAGTTTAAAGTATTTTGTGGCCCCTCTTACCCAATACATCACCCATTGCCATACTTTACAAGGGCTGGTGATGTTCCTCACCTTAGAAGTACGTGTGGATAACCTTCACTCTATAAGCTCTGTGGCATGTGCAATAAATGTGTAACTCTGTAGTAGCAATAAATAGTTAGGTAGGCATTCTAATCTTAGTGTGTGTGTGTGTGTGTGTGTGTGTGTGTGTGTGTGTGTGTGTGTGTGTGTGTGTGTGTGTGTGTTTGTGTGTGTCATACCATTAGGGGCTGGGTTTTGCTACTTTTTGCTGTTGGCCACCCAGTACATGTCCCACTGTCCACATTACAAGGTTCATAGTTGTCATCCACTGTAGAGGGACCTATAGACACTCTGCAGTCCTATAAGCATTGTGCCATGTGCAATAACTATGTCACAGTATGGAATAGATAAAAAGATAAGCTGTCCATCTACTCCTTGGATATCACTCCCCACTCAGGAATCATACACAGACACAGTCAGGTAGGCAGCCACATCTACATCAGTAGGTGGCCTGCAAACCAGCTTACAGATAGAACCCACAGTGTGAAAGCAGCAGACTCCATGTCATACTGCTGAACAGTCACGAGTAGAATCTCACAGGTTGTGGACCTGGGTTCCCTCATGTTTGGAATCCACACCTCTGAGAACCAGCCCAATACAAAGGTGCCCTAGCTGACAATGTTTGCAGATGACTACGAGGTGGGTGCTATCATTATTCCCCCATGCGAGGTTGACATCCTTCACAAAGGCCTCTCTGATATCTATGACTGTTGTCAGAACCCTGGACATAAGCTCAATGCCAGACGATGTGCCACCATCCCTTTTGGGTACGACATGGTTCCCATAAAGTAATATATTGATGCAGCGCAGTGGTGCAGTGGTTAATGCTGTCGCCTCACAGCAAGAGGTTCTCCGGTTCGATTCTCGGCTGGGGTGCCTTCTGTGTGGAGTTTGCATGTTCTCCCTGCGTTCGCATGGGTTTCCTCCGGGTACTCCGGTTTCCTCCCACATTCTAAAGACATGCTTCTGGAGCATTTCTCCCTGGGCCTCCACTGAAAACAGGATCTGTGGAACCTAGTCGGACTTTCCTGGTCAAGAAATGTTAAATAAATAAAATTAATAAAAAAAATAAAAATTGATGGTAGTTCCCTGAACACTGATGTTGGTATAATGGAACTGGGAACACAGGTTGACAGTGAGCTGTATGGTGTCCACCACAGTGCCACTGTCTTCTGAACATCCTTCCATGTGTTACTTCTCCTGACTCAGGGTGTTGAATTCAGGGTGTTGAATCCAGGAAGTAAAAGGACAGTGCTTCCCTGTACAAACCACTGAAGTAGGCAAATCAATTTGTACTATGGCCCATTTGCCATGTACCCTACTGGACACCAATAACAACAGGAGAGGCTGCAAACGTACCTCAAAAAGAAGATCTTAAGTACTACTCACTTGCCCCATATGGACAGACTCCAACAACTGCAATGAATCTCTGTCTCATACTGGCTACTTAGGTGTGAGCTCTGCCTGACATACACAGCCATGTCTGACCCAACCCTGTCAGGAACGCTACATCCAAGGACACCAATCTGTCCACACAACATGCCCCAGATACCTCAACCCCATCCTCACAATCAACAGGACATGCTGGAGGGACAGGTTCACAACCCAGAGACTGGCCACGCCATGGAATAGATGCAACATACATGTCAAGCCGAGCACATCACTGGCCCTCTTCAAGAGAAATCAGGAGCAGTGGATGGGGAATAGAATACCCACCCTGCAGATTACTCCAGTGACTATTCTCAGTAGACACTCTCCAACCTATAAGCTCTGTAGTGTGTGTGGTATCTGCATAACACTATAATACCAATAACCACATAGCTAGGGGTTCTAATATGAGTACTGTCAAATGTGTGTCTATTATTGTGTGTAAGTGTGTATATGTGTAGGTTACATTATCCTGTTGCCTCTCTCTCACCCACTACATCACCCATTGTCATAATTTGCAAGGCCTGGTGATGTCTCTTGTCTTAGAAGTACCTTTGGAAAAGTGGCACCCCATAACTTATGTGGCATGTGTGATAAATGTGTAACTCTGTAGTAACAATAAATAGATGGGTAGGGGTTCTACTTCCATGGTACCACAACTTGATGGATAGGGATTCCAAACACAACACTGGCAACTGTGATTCTGTGCATGCGTGTGTGAGTGTGTGTGTGTGTGTGTGTGTGTGTGTGCGTGTGTGTGTGTGTGTGTGTGTGTGTGTGTGTGTGTGTGTGTGTGTGTGTGTCTGTGCGTGTGTGTGTGCATGTGCATGTCAACAGTATTCATTGTGTGTTTGCTCAACATAATATCCTCTAGGGTTGAGGACATTAGCAATCTGAGGTGTGTTCCACCCATCACACTTACCATTGTCCACTATACTGAGATACAACCCTTCAGTCCTATAATCTGTGAGGCACATGCAAGAACTGTTACACAGACCTGTGAAATGTGTGCAGATACAGCGGTACCCTGACAATAACATGGTCAATATGTTACTACACTGCCATACCCCTTTGTTGGTGATGTCTGCAGGGCCACATCCTGCTGACACACAGACACATGGAACACAAACAGAATAGAGCATGTGAGAACACATTTGGTTAGTGTTACTGACACTGATAATGTATCATGGCTGAAAAGGTACACACATAATCTGATGTGTACCCATTACAGATGACAGCACCTTACACAGGATTAAATAGCTACACTGTACTAAAATCACCCTGTGCATCAGACTCATATAAGCATGTCTCTGCATCAATAGTATGGATTGCATGGATTTGGCACAGTTATCATCATATGCATAGGATGTCTTGTTGGTTTACCAGAAGCCTAGGCTGAGCCACATGGTTGACATCATGTGTGTGTGTTTGGGGGGGTGTTCATTAAATGGGCAGTGTAGGGGGTGGTGTGTGTGTGTGTGTGTGTGTGTGTGTGTGTGTGTGTGTGTGTGTGTGTGTGTGTGTGTGTGTGTGTGTGTGTGTGTGTGTGTGTGTGTGTGTGTGTGTGTGTGTGTGTGTGTGTGTGTGTGTGTGTGGAGGTATCTTTTCTGATGGTGATGTGTGTGTGTGTTTGTATGCGCACAGTTACACCATGTGGACACCCTACACAGGGGTATTTTGGATAGCTGCGGGCCATACATGGCAGGGTGTATAGTTCAACATCTCTGGCCATGGAACCAGGAACTAAGCCTGCTGAGGGTATCACCAGCACCACAAGGGCTGAGTCCAGATGCAGTACTACTCCCCACTGGTGACCACTGCCTGCTGGATCTGCGTCCCTGTTGGGACCAGCCAGGATCATGTGCCCATGGCCTGCTGCATTGTGGTGTGAACAGCACACCCACTTCCATAGTACTGATGGTACTGCCAGCATGGGAATGTGATGGTACATGGCCACGTAGACCCTCAGCTGATCATGGTGCTGCCCTACAGCCACATGGCTGCTGGCCAGTGTCAGCTAAATGCTCAGGCACAGATATTCCATAGTTGAGGAGTGCCAAGGTCTCCCCCACCATCTATCCATGACTCCAGTATGCTCACAGATGTCTGCAGTGAGTTCATATTGTCACGGACACCAGGGAAGTGCTCATCCATGAACCTGCATATATGTCTGGTACTACATTCATCACATGTCTGTGCCCCCATGACAGCCTGAAACATGCATCTGGTGACCGCTGCCATGGCACTTGTAACAGGGGCATGACAGGCTGCAATCCTCCTCCGAACACCCCTGCCCATCTGCCTGTGTGGGACCTCACCAGCACTCTGGCTATGGCTAGTGCCTGATCCCTCACTTGCCATAGTCACCACAGTAGCCTACTCCATGCCACCACCTGCCAACTGCCCATTATCTGTGACCACTTGTGATGGGGTATGTGTAGGCATTGTGACTGTGTGCGGAGATGGGGTTGACAATTGTGGGATGCCAACCAATGGCACAGTATCAGCCCCTGACAACCCCAGCTGTGCCTCAACATGAGTATCATCATGGTCAGATTCTGCAGAGACACTGACATCAGTATCAGAGCAGGAGGGACTGCAGCCACCATTTCCACCTGTGATGGAAAAACAACATATGCAAATCACTACTGGCACTATAAGGCTTGCTGGTACACACACACACACACACACACTCACACACACACACACACACACACACACACACACACACACACACACACACACACACACACACACAAACACACACACACACACACACACAGGTGAGGTGCCGCAAAGGCATTACACAGACCTCACATTAGCTGACTGGGGACATTCACGACATGCAGTCAGATAAAATACACACTCTAGATGGACCCTTAGCATCATGCAGTGCAGCCCTTTCTAATTACCATTACTACTAGTATACACCTCTGGGATACGTGAGTGGTGTTAGTAGGTGATAGCCCTTCACCTAGTACACAATGCACCCATGTAAATTATTGCTGTTCACCTATATAGCACTGTGGAAACTCCTACAGATCATACCCCCCAACTGTACAGGGTTTTGCTGAATGTGTACATGTGTGGCTTATATGTTTGCTCTGATCCTCATAACTCCTGTGTTTGTCTGATACATTACATTGGCCTGTGGATTGGTGCCACTAAGTAATGTCCTAATTGGAGGTGCAGACTGCATAACCTGCAGTACATGTATTTTAAAACAAAGCCGGTTACTCTAACAACTTCCCAAGCTTACAGTGGATATAGTAAGAGTACACGCACCTGTTAACATGCCAGGTTTTCATGATATATCACATGAGACTTCAGAAATCAGGTCATAACATTGCCATAATTTCATATGCATTCCAAATGAAGAACATACACATCAGTTACAGGTAACATCTGGTAACTGAAATAGGTACAATAGGCTGGTTGCATGAGTGCGCACACCTTTAAAGTAACACTCTGTTAAACCAACTTCTGATTTAGTCACAGCATGCAGTCCTCTTGAGAAGGTGTCTATCAACGTGGCACATCTTGACTTGTGAATGTTTGCACACTCTCTTCAAAACACCTCCAACTATGTTAGATTGCAAGGTCATCCCCTGTGCCCCACCCTCTTCAGGTTGCCCTGCATGTATCCTATTGGACATAGGTGTGGGCTCTGACTCGGCAAGTGCAGAACATTACATGTGTTCTAGTGAAGCCATCCTGTTGTTGATATGGATGTATGGTTTGGGCCATTGTTGTGTGGAAAGGTAGAATTCCTCACCATCCACAGCTATGTGGCAGACACCAGAACATGTTGGAGCCACAAGGAACCAGTGTTTGGAACTGCTCATAATCCCCTCTAACTTGCCTACAGCCCCAGTTCCATCTTGTTAACAGCAACCCCAAAGCAGGACACCACCATACCCATGCTTCACCATGGGGGTGGTGTTGTTGTGGTAATGTGCAGTGGTGATATTGTGCCAAACACACCTGTCAGAATTGTGGCCATTGAGTACAACCATGGTCCCATATTACCATAACACATTTTTCCGACTTGCTTTTTATTGACCTGATGTATTGTTTTCAGACTTTCACCAGGCCTGATATTGTTTGGTATGAGGAACTTATGCCATCTTCCAACCCTACCCTATAGGCAGGACATATGGAGACCATGGAAGGTTGTTATGACATGTAGTACACACCCAGTACTAGCTGGAGATTCCTGCTATTCTTTCACTGTTGCTGTAGGGCTCTTGGCAGCTTCCCTGGCAAGTTTTGGTCTTGTATTCTCATAGACTTTGGTGGGATGTCCACTCCTTCGCAATGTCACTGTAGCCCCATATTTTCACCACCTTTTGATGACAGTGTTCACTGCATTCCATATACCTTTCTCCAGGCTGATACATCTCAAACATGTGGTCCGTTAGCAGCTTCATCAGCTCTATGTGAACCATGGCTGTTACTATAGCAGGCAACTGGGTATATGTTAGGATAATCCTGGTAGGACAGCTGATCATTAGTTGCTGTTGTGTACCCAATAAGATGTACTGCTGTAGTTATATCGATAGCTGCCTCAACACAGTATAAGCTTCAGTCTGTGCACACATATGCATCTAGGTTGTTGTACTATTGTTATGTGTCATTATTGTTCCCCTAACAGATTTGTCTGCTTTACAATAGAATTGTACAGGTTATAGGTCACTTGAAAGGTTGGCAGTATGCTGAACTTGTCTATTGTGCTCTCATGTTTGTATATCACACATACCTGGCAGTCTAACAGTTGTGTACTCCATTTAGATGCACTGTATAGCACTAATTTCTACAATATGACCCTAGTTTTGGGCCTTTGTCCCCCCATTTTGTCAGTCTTTGTCCAGGTGTCCTGCAATGACAGGTTGTGAGGTATGCTACAGATATGTGACATCTCCTGCAAATAGGCCCCTGTCATGACCACCATGCTGTAATGCAGTAAACACCACCACAGGTGAACATGTAGATATTGCCAAAAGGCTGAGTGTAACAGTTGTGTGCATGGTCACATGCATTAACTTTAGCATGCCTGAGGTACTAGTGAGCCACAACAGGGAAACCCCATACTTACTGGGTTCAGGCTGCTGTCCCATGTGCAGACCAGAGGGACCTATGTAGTTGTGAGGGAGAAATATTGTCAGGAGATTCACTTTAGGCATTGGTACAAGATGAATACTAAGTTTCTGCACAGGTATAGTACACACTATGATATTACACAATTTGCTGTCCTTCACCATAGATGTGCACTTGTGTGCATTACTACACCCTACCCACTAATCCATTTTGCACTGACATATGCATCTAGAGACTCTGTAGAAGACAGTTTAAATGTTACCTCATTATATTGATGTGCACTTTGGCCTTACCTGGATGCTCCTCATCTGTTGCCTGTGTACCCCCCACCTACACAACTGCTGTTTCTCATGTATGAGTTTGTGTGGGGGCTACCCCAAGGTTGGCAAGGAGCTCCTCTGTAGCTGTAAGTGGGGCCTGTGTGGCTGATCCCCACCGGTAGCAGTACAGTCCCTCATTACAGCAGCAGTCATCTGCCAGACACAATGTATCAGGTCTATTGCCCTATGCCAGACCTGATCGTATGTACGTCCATGGTGGCCCAACACATTCACTCTGTGGATGATCTCATCTGACATGGCAGTCTGCTCCTGCAGATTTTGCCGGCTATGGCCAGAAAGGATGGCATAGTTTAAGGTTACAGCTTCTGTGATGGCTGCTGTCTCTGCATCGGTGTAAGGCATTTGCCGCTGCATGGCACCTGAAGGACATACACAGGGAAACACATCACAAGACCTCAAACATTGCCCAAAGTTCTTTACAGAGCCAGCACATGCATACGGACTATCATTAGCCACCACTTACAAACAAATCATACCCCTGTACCTGGCAGCACTGTATGAACATGCATTGTACTCCTGGTCCTGATGTGTCATTTTCCCCCAATGAGGGCCAGTACATTGCAAAAAACACCATTCATCATCCACGTTTATGTAGAGGGATGACAGTGGCCATGTTCCTTGCAGATGGGATGTCAATGGTGCTCAGACTTTGCTTGTGTACAGTGTGTAATGGAGCTGGAAGCACATGCCTTGGTTCATCAGAGCTTTGGCTGGCTAAAATCTACCTGAAATCAACTGGACGTATAAGTGAATTTAAGTACACTTTTATCTGCTTTATTGCATATAGTACTGTATTTAATTTATTTATTTGTGTTTTTCACTGAATATTAACTCAACTGAAGTTGTGGCTTTCTCTCTACAGAGTACTTGTTAGAATTTCTGTGTAGCCATTGATAGCAGTGGAGGGTAGTTTCACCTCATCACTGACATTCTGTCTTGCCTTATATAAGTGGTACATTTTGAGTTATCTCTGCTTAATATCAGAGCTTTGGCCGGCTAACATCTACCTGAAATCAACTGGACGTATAAGTGAATTTAAGTACACTTTTATCTTCTCTTTTGTGTATAGTACTGTATTTAATTTATTTATTTGCATTTTTCACTGAATATTAACTCAACTGAAGCTGTGTCCGTCTCTCTACAGAGTACTTGTTAGAATTTTTGTGTAGCCATTGATAGCATTTCACCTCATCACTTACATTCTGTCTTGCCTTATATAAGTGGTACATTTTGAGTTATCTCTGCTTAATATCAGAGCTTTGGCCGGCTAACATCTACCTGAAATCAACTGGATGTATAAGTGAATTTAAGTACACTTTTATCTGCTCTTTTGGATATAGTACTGTATTTAATTTATTTGTGTTTTTCACTGAATATTAACTCAACTGAAGTTGTGGCTGTCTCTCTACAGAGTACTTGTTAGAATTTCTGTGTAGCCATTGATAGCAGTGGGGGGTAGTTTCAACTCATCACTGACATTCTACCTTGCCTTATGTAAGTGGTATATTTTGAGTTATCTCTGCTTACTATCAGAGCTTTGTCCGGCCTACATCTACCTGAAATCAACTGGACTTTTAAGTAAATTTAAGTACACTTTTATCTGCTCTTTTGCATATAGTACTGTATTTAATTTATTTATTTGTATTTTTCACTGAATATTAACTCAACTGAAGTTGTGGCTGTCTCTCTACAGAGTACTTGTTAGAATTTCTATGTAGCCGTTGATAACAGTGGGGGTAGTTTCACCTCATCACAGACATTCTGTCTTGCCTTATATAAGTGGTACATTTTGAGTTATCTCTGCTTAATATCAGAGCTTTGGCTGGCTAACATCTACCTGAAATCAACTGGACATATACGTGAATTTAAGTACACTTTTATCTGCTCTTTTGCATATAGTACTGTATTTATTTATTTGTGTTTTTCACTGAATATTAACTCAACTGAAGTTGTGGCTGTTTCTCTACAGTTAGTTCCCCAACCATCCTCCCTGTACTTGTTTTGCTGTTAATGTTGGTGGCTTTGAAATTGCCCACCCGTCTTGTAGATTTGTATTTGGATACTCCTTCTGGGCCCATCTAATTTGCTCACTCAACTGAGGGCAGTGAGATCATATTCTGATTCCAGTCACTCCTACTGACTACAAAGAGAGCATTTGGGAAGAACAACCCCTGTAGCCTCTCAATCCTGCTGTTCCCTCCCTCAAAAAAAAAAAAAAAAAAAAAAAAAATAATAATAATATATATATATATATATATATATATATATATATATATATATATATATATATACATATATTTTATTCAGCTGCTCTTACTGTAACTGTCTTAGTTGCTCTTCTGCGTGCTATCTGTTCAGTCGCTCTTACTCTGCACTTATTACTGCTTGTTAGTAGCCTTCTAATTTACTGCCTTCTGCACTTGGTTTTTAGTCATTTGTTAATTTAATTGCATTTATTTGAGCTCTATTTGCCGTAGTATGGCTACACACTCGGGTGTGCTGGCCTGAACTACAATTTGAATTGTATTTACTGCTGTTTTAGCTGCTTTTCTGTAACAAAAAAAAAATTCTAAGCTTGTTTCCTGCCTTTCCTGTAAGTAGTCAAGTCTAGATACAGACTTGCTGTATCCAGGACTGTTGGTAAGCTTCTGAGCCCCCCAAGCCTTTCTGTGTTGGAAAGAAGCCTTCTAGCATATCAGTGGGAGTGGTAAGCACTAGGCAGTCTACCTACCACAGGAAGAGTGGATTTTGTCCCTGAAATTGTAGTTAATTGGCTGTTTGGGCAGTTTTTCCATCTCTTTCTACTTTCTGGTTAAAAGCCCGTTTTGTGTTTGGTCCCCACCTTTCCTATAACTAGTGTAGTCCAGGTACAGATTTGCTGTATCCAGGACTGTTGGCAAGCTTCTGAGTCCCCCAAGCCCTTCTGTATTGGAGGGAAGCCTTCTAGCTTATCAATGGGAGTGGTAAGCACTAGGTAACCTATCTACCACAGGAGGACTGGTTTCTGGCCCAGAAATTATAGTTTATTGGCCGTTTGGGAAGCTTTTCCATCTCTTTCAACCTTCTGATTTAAAAGCCTGTGTTTGCACTTGTTTCCTGCCTTTCCTGTTACTAGTCTAGTCCAGGTAAAGATTTGCTGTATCCAGGTCTCTTTGTAAGCTTCTGAGCCCCCCCAAGCCTTTCGGTGTTGGAGGGAAGCCTTCTAGCTTATCAGTGGGAGTGGTAAGCATCAGGGAGCCTATCTACCACAATAGAAGTGGTTCCTGGCCCAGAAATTGTAGCTATTGGCTGTTTGTGCAGTTTTTTTTTCCATCTCTTTCAGCTTTCTGGTTTGAAAGCCACACTTGTGCCTGTTTCCTGCCTTTCCTATAACTAGCCTAGTCCAGTTACAAAGTTGCTGTATCCAGTATTGTTAGTAAGCTTCTGAGCCCCCAAGCCTTTCTGTGTTGGAGGAAAGCCTTCTAGCTTATCAGTGGGAGTGGTAAGCACTAGGTAGCCTATCCTCCATGGGAAGAGTGAGTTTTGGCCCAGAAATTGTAGTTTATTTGGCCGTTTGGGCAGTTTTCCATCTCTTTCAACTTTCTGGCTTAAAAGATTACATTTGTACTTGTTCTCCACCATTCCTGTAACTAGTCTAGTCCAGGTACAGATTTGCTGTATCCTGGACTCTTTGTAAGCTTCTGAGCCCCCAAGCCTTTCTGTGTTGGAGGGAAACCTTCTAGCTTATCAGTGGGAGTGGTAAGCATTAGGTAACCTATCTACCACAAGAGAAGTGGTTCCTGGCCCAGAAATTGTAGCTATTGGCTGTTTGGCAGTTTTGTCCATCTCTTTCAACGTTCTACTTTAACAGCCACACTTGCTGCCCACCTTTCCTGTAACTAGCCTAGTCCAGATACAGAGTTGCTGTATCCAGGACTGTTGGTAAGCTTCTGAGACCCGCAAGCTTTTCTGAGTTGGAGGAAAGCTTTCTAGCTTATCAGTGGGAGTGGTAAGCACTAGGTAGCCTGTCTACCATGAGAGGAGAGGTTCTTGGCCCAGAAATTGTAGTTTATTTGGACAGTTTGTCCGTCACTTTCAACTTTCTGGTTTAAAAGACTACATCTGTGCTTGTTTCCCATCTTTCCTGTATCTAACCTACTGGGTAGCACTAGAAAGCCTTAAACTGATACAAGCCTTCTAGCTTAGAAGAGAGACTTTGGAGTGATTATCAGTTTTTTAGACTTTCTTGCTGCACTTAACTGTTTTCTGCCTAAACTCAGATTTTCCAGCATTTATTGTGATTTAAAAGCATGTTTTTTTCACATATTGTACTTATTTGACTGCCTGCACTTTTAAAAAGTTGTTTTTTTGTTTAAATAATTTGATTAACTGTTGTTGGCTACATACTAAAGTGCAATAGCCTTTTCTGATTGTTTATAGTCGTTTAAAGCTGTTTTAAGTGTATTTTTTACTGTTTTGCCTTATCTTTTCAAAAAAACAAAAACAAAAAATTCCTTGTTTTCCACCTTTCCAAAGTAGTATAGTCTAGTTTTCAGGCTAGTGCTGAATTCAGGGCTGTGATACTAGTTTCTGAGTTGGCCATACCTTACTTGGATAGAAGGAAGTTTCTCTGTTCACCTGTGAGAGAGGGGAGCTTTGAGCAACCTATCAGTCCCTGGAGGAGTGGTTCCAGCCCAGAGGTTAGTAGTTTATTGGCCATGTTGGGCTAATTTCTGTCTCTTTCATTTCCCTACTATAATAATTGCATTTGCACAGTTTTACGCACCGGGCAGTGCTGGTTAGCTACTGTTAAATTATTCCCGGATCCACTAAGTCTCCTCTTCATTTTTTCCCTTGAAACTAGACTAACTCTCAACCTAAGCACTCAAAAAGCATCTTACACCCCAGCACTTACTCAGACCTAATAGCAAGCACTAATATAGCCTGACACTGATTGTCCAGCAGGGCAAGGCTATTTATTCACCCCTCACCAACCAAATGACTAAGCAGCTCACCCTACTATTCAGGCATGACCAAAGGGCAACTTCAGGTGGACTCTCCAGTCCAGCTGGTGAATCTGGGTATCCTGAGGCAATGTTACAACTGCCTCATGTACACAGACAACCCTCTCCTCCTACCACAAAACACTATCATATGCGAGAGATGCAATTATACAGCCAAACTGGAAGCTAAGCTGTCTCCACCCAAGACTGGAACAGACAATCAAGAGGAGAAGGTTAACACTTGCACCACACCTCCAGCCACACACAGACCTACTAAAACAGCACTGGCAAAAAATACATATAAATACACAAAATCATACTCAGAGGCCCTAAATA
Source organism: Protopterus annectens (assembly GCF_019279795.1). Lineage (NCBI taxonomy): Eukaryota > Metazoa > Chordata > Ceratodontiformes > Protopteridae > Protopterus > Protopterus annectens. The sequence goes on from NC_056733.1 coordinate 1,324,258,940, forward strand.
AAAACCTGAAAAAGCATCAGAGACCTCCAAAGCAGACACCCAAACAACCTGCACCTTCCATAACAAACCAGACAACACATAAAACACAAAATCAGTGTGCCGCACAATCACAGCCCTTAAGGCGAAATGACATACCTAACACACTAGTAATAGGTGACTCTACAGTCAGGCACACTGATGTCCCACTCACAAGGCTGGACAAGCAGAAGGTTACTGTTAGCTGCCTGTCGGGAGCCAGAATCCGCCACATAACACAAGCACTCAGGTCACTCCAGAACAAGTACAAATATGACTCTGTCATGGTTCATGTTGGTGTGAATGACCTGAGATGTACCTCCCTGCACTACATAAAAAGAGACATGGATGAGCTCTCTGATCATGTAGCTCAGGCTGGTATGACCCTGACCCTGAGTAGCATCCTGCCCTCACCAAGAATGATACTTCAGTTGTTGTTGTTGTTGTGTCTTTCGGCTTTTCCCGATTAGGGGTCGCCACAGAGGAACTCCGGTCCGCAAATGATTGGTAGTTGACTTTTACGTGCCGAGTTACCAGCCCTGACACACAACCTTCAATGAAGGTATGCCCATTCATGCATGTCTGCATGCAGAAGACACTCTAGCTGAGAATCTAACCGGACAGCGTCTTACTGTGAGGCGACAATGCTACCGCAGCACCTCCACTGCGGATACTTCAGTATAAAGAAAAAATTATCAAGTTCAACAATTGGCTAAGCTTCTGGTGTCATTCAAAGGTGATCCAGTGTCTGTCAGCCTGAGATGACATGCTGGACAAGCCACATTGCTTCACAAGAGATGGTGTGCACCTGTCACCCCTAGGCTTTCGAATACTGGCCAAGGCTCTTGCTCTCCCCATAGTGCCTTTTTTTTGGCAAGGCTCAAAAGTCAAACCCACCTCTGTAAACAGCACAATTAACAAAAAACTGAGGGTTATGCTACTCATTGCCAGGAGTTTAAATCTCAAAATGCATGCGCTCGAAGCACTCCTCAGTATGGAGAATGTTGACATCTGTGCAGTAACTGAAACCTGGTTCAAGGCTCCAGAGAGCACCCCAGCACTACCGGGCTACAACTCATACCACACGTTTCATCCACAGAACATGGACTGAAAGACAAAAGGAGGGGGTGTATCCATATTCATCAAGGATACCTACACCTCCAGGTTAGTGGTGCAGCATGATACCTCTGAAATCATCCATGTGCAACTAACATCAAGCAAATCTGCAATGCAAATTGTGGCCTGCTACAGATTACCCTCCATGACCCAGGATCACAACTCCACCTATCTGGAGACACTGGAAAACATGAAGGTCCTATTGAACACCCTGATATTGGGTGATTTCAATTACCCTACCATTCACTGGGAAAACTACTCGAGTACAAACTCCCAGGCCCAGAGCTTCTTGGAATTCATCAACTCAAATGCCCTGGATCAGCTGTTAAACTCCCCTACCAGAGGTGAAAACATATTAAAGCTGGTCATCACCAACATGGGCGACAGGTGTTCCACACCGGAGGTCAGCCTATCACTGGCTAGATCAGACCATAAACTAATCACTCTGGATGTCCACACCCCACCACCACCCTCAACTAAGGAAACCACAGTAAAAAACTTTTCTAAAGCAAACTTCACCTTACTTAAGACAGATGTGGTATGTTTCGCAGCCCCATGCTAAAGGATAACGCTGTCCAAGATGCAGAAACCTTTACAAATGCACTCTATGAACACCAACAAGGATGCATGGATCATGCCATCCCTAGCAAAACCAAGGCTCACTCCTCTAAGAGAAGGAAACCAGTTTGGTGGACCCCTGTAATAGACAGGCTATGAAATAGAAAGATGAAACTAGTTCAGAAAAAAAGCAAATCCCAAGAAGGAAAGACATCCCTGATCAGTATCAGTTAGAAACTAAGGTCCCTCATGAAATCATCCAATACTAACTTCAAAAGAAAAATAGCCAAGGATTCAAAAAATAACCACAAAGCCTTCTTTAGCTATGTTAAGAATCTAAGTGGCAACTCGCAGATATGCACTGAACTAATGCAAAATAGCACCTACCTATGAACCTATGTAGGATGCAGGCAGGAATGTTATCGCACCCTGAGGGGACTTGCTTTTATCAACATTGATTAGGCAGTTTGCACCTGATCCATGATGATGAGGTGAGGGGGGCACCTGCTGTGCATATCCACCTATACTGATGGTGATCCATAGGTTCATAGGTAGGTACTAGGCTATCTGCCCGAAGGCATTTATAAGCCTAGCCAGAATGTGTTGGCTTTCGCTGCCCCCTTAGATTAGTTCCCTGTGCCTCTGTCCAGCAGAGCCACTGAAGTCATCCCCAGGATAAACTTTCTGTTTCCCATCCACTCATCAAGGTTTATCTTGAAGAGTGTTAGCAAGGAGCTCTGCCTAATGTAGATTGGAATCTTGTTCCAAATCATGGGAAGTCTCTGGGACAGGAATCTATCCCTTCACCACTTCCTATTTATTGTTGTGGTGAGGTTTATATCCCTAGAGTGTGTGGCTCGAGGGGATAAGGTTTTCTTTTGGTGGAGCATGTCCATCAATTCTGGGTTGGACATGTACTTGTATGTCAGGCAGAGATCACCTATGAGTAGGCAGTATGCAACCGAGTACAGCTGGAGTTTCTTCAGCTGAGCCGCTTAGGGTATTTGTTTGAGGCCAGTGATCCTCTTGGTGAGGTACTTCTGTGGTCTTTCCAGCTATTGCAGGTGTCTTCTAAGGTACATCCCAAATGGGGCATTGAACTCTATGATGGGTCTGATGAGTGATGAGTAGAGGGGCACAATGACCTCTTTTGATCTGGATGCGAACACTTTTCTGATTAGGTGGGCCACATAGAAGGATTTTTTAACCACTTCGGCAATGTGATTATCAAAGGAGAGATTACTATCTACTTGGGTCCCCAGATCCCTTATTACGTCTTCCATATTTAGGGGACTACCACCTATGTGGTAGTTTGTGGGTACTTTGTTTTTTCCAAAGGGGATGACCATGCACTTTTTGGCATTTAGCTTGAGGCCATGATTTTGACACCAGGTATCTGTCTCAGTGAGTCCCTTTAGGAGGATGTCTGTGTCAGCTGGAGAATCAATTATAGTCCCTAGTTTGCAGTCGTCTGTGAACTTGGTCAGCCATAGTCCTCCTGTGCTTGCCTGTACCTCTGAGAAGTATATGCTGAACAGGACCGGTCCTAGAACTGAGCCCTGAGGAACTCCACTTGTAACCGGTTTAGAGTCAGACTTAGCTCCCGCAACTCTCACCATGTGGGTTCTGTCCATGAGCCAGTTGGCAACCCATCCTGTGATGTAGGGGTTTATGTTCAGGCTGGTGAGCTTGTCTATAATACCAGAATGGGGAATGGTGTTGAAGGCCTTTGCGAGGTCTAGGTAGGCTGTGTGTACAACCTTTTCCTTGTCTATAGCCTTGGTAACTTTCTCAAAGAAGTCCATCAGGTTTAGGAGGCATGACCTGTCCTTATTAAAGCCGAACTTTGTAGGATCCAGTGTTTGGAGGTTCCCAATGTCTCTGTTAATGAGTTCCATGATGATGCACTCCATAGCCTTGTAGACCAAGCTAGTCAGGCTTATAGGGCGAAAGTTCCCAGGGTCTGTTGTGGCTCCACCTTTGTGGAGTGGAATAACTGCTGCTGTGTGCCACTCTATGGATATGTAGCTTATGGAGAGGTTGAGTTTGAACAGGGTGTTTAGGTGAGGGGTTAGTTCATCTTTGAGCTCATGTAGGACGCAGCCTGAGACACCATCCGGTTCTATTGATGCTGTGTTTTTGGCTTTGGAGAGGGCTGTTTTAACCTGAGTGTCTGTGATTTTAGGGGCTCTACATTCTTCTGGTATGGTTATGGGCACTTTTGGGAGTGAGAGGGGGGGGTGAAGTTTTCACTGAACCTGTCTGCCAGGATGTTGGAAATATCGGTCAGTTCATTGTATTTTGTGCCATTCTGCACTAACTCTGAGCAGATCTGAGCATTGCCACTTAGATTCTTGACATAGCAAAAGACTGCCTTGTATTTATCATTCGAGTCCTTGGCAATTTTTGTTTCGAAGAGCGCCTTGGATGATTTTATGAGGGATCGTAGTTTCTTGCTGATACTGATCAGGGATGTCTTCCCTTCTTGCGATTTTACTCTTTTCTGTATAGCTTTTTTATAGCAGGGGTCCACTAGACTGGTTTCCTTTTCTTAGAGGACTGACTCTTGCTTTTGCTTGGGATAGCACAATCCATGCATTCTTGTAGATGCCTGTAGAATGCATTAGTAAAAGATTTTGCAGCTTGGACAGTGTTATCCTTTAGCATGGGGGCTTTGAACCTTTCCACCTCGGTCTTAAGTAACGTGAAGTCTGCTTTTGAAACGGTTTTCATGGTGGTTTCCTTGTCCAGAGGTGGGGTGGAACGTGGATATCCAAAGTGATTTGTTTATGGTCAGATCTAACCAGCGAGGGTTTAACCTCCAGTGTGGAACACCGGTCGCCCATGTTGGTGATGACCAGGTCCAATATGTTGTCACCTCTGTTGGGAGTGTTGACCAGTTGATCCATGGTGTTTGAGTTTATAAATTCTAGGAAATGTTGAGCAAGGGAGTTAGTACTTGAGTAGTTCTCCCAGTTAATGTTTGAGTAATTGAAATCACCCAATATTAAGGTGTTTGGTAGGACCTTTATGTTTCCCAGTGTTTCCAGAAACATGGAATGGGGGTCCTGGGACATGGTGGGTGATCTGTAGCAAGCTACAATTTGAATTGCAGTTTTGCCCATTGTTAGTTGCACGTGGATGATCTCTAAAGCATCATGCTGTGCCACTTACCTGGAGGTGTGGTATCCTTGATAAATATAGTTACGCCCACGCCTTTTGTATTTCGGTCCAGGTTCTGTGTCTGAAATGTATGGTATGAGTTGTAGCCTGGTAGTGCTGGGGTGCTCTCCGGAGGTTAAACCTGGTTTCTGTTATTGCACATATATTGATTTTCTCCATACTGAGGAGTGCCTCGAATGCTTGCATTTTGAGGTTTAGACTTCTGGCATTGAGTAGCATTACCCTCAGTTTTTTGTTACTTGTCCTATTTATGGCAGTGGGGTCTTTTGAGCCTTGCCTAAAAAAAGCACTATGGGGGTGGCAAGATCCTCAGCCAATATTTGAAAGCCTAGGGGTGACAGGTGCAAGACATCTCTAACAAAGGAGCATGGCTTGTTGAGCATGTCATCCCAGGTGGACAGACACTGGATCCCCTTTGAATGACACCAGAAACTTAGCTGATGCTTGAAAGTGATAATTTTTTTCTTTATACCGTGGTATCATTCTTGTTGAGGGCAGGATGCTACTCAGGGTCAGGGTCATACCGGCCTGGGCTACATGATCCGAGAGCTCTTCCATGTTTCAACTTCTGAATCCTACACTAAGGCACTGTATGAGCACATCCACTCATGCATAAATCGTGCCATCCCAAATAGAACCAAGATGCTCTCATCCAAAAAAAAGAAGCCAATCTGGTGGTCCCCTGCCATAAACAAACTTTACAACAAAAGGAAGAAACTGTTGCAGAAAAGAGGAAAATCCCAGGATGCAAAAAACTTCCTTACCAGCCTCAGTAAGAAACTGAGATCCCTCATAAAATCCTCCAAAGCTAGTTACGAAAATAAAATTGCCAAAGATTCCAAAGACAACAACAAGGCATTCTATAACTATGTCAAGAATCTAAATGGCAATGCTCAGATCTGCTCTAAGCTAAAACAGAATGGCATTAAATATACTGATCCCAAGGATATTGCCAATATCCTGGCAGATCAATTCAGTGCCAAATTCATCCCCCTCTCACCCCCTAAATGGCCCATCTCAATACCGGAAGATTGCCAAATTCCGGTAATAACGGCCACACAGGTAAAAAACGCACTCTCCAAAGCTAAGAATACAGCATCCATGGGACCAGATGACATCCCGGGCTGTGTACTACATGAACTACAATATGAACTGGCACCTCACCTAAGTGTCATGTTTAATTATAGCCTCACCTCAGGTTTCGTGCCCACTGAGTGGCGCATAGCTACAGTTATCCCACTCCACAAGGGGGGATCCACCTTGGATCCCGGAAACTACCGTCCCATCAGTCTGACAAGCCTTATCTGGAAAGCCATGGAGCGTATTATTATGGAACTTATAAACAAAGACATTGGCAACCTTCAAACACTGCACCCCACCCAGTTTGGGTTCGTGAAGGGCTGATCTTGTCTCCTGAACTTGATTGACTTCTTCGAATCAGTCTCCAGAGCTATGGACAAGGGTAAGGTGGTCCACACAGCCTACCTAGACCTTGCCATGGCCTTTGACACCATCCCCCACTGTGGAATCATAGATAAACTTACTAAGCTGGGCATTAATCCCTACGTCACCCAATGGGTTGCTAACTGGCTTACTGATAGAACCCACACTGTAAAAGTAACCGACTCCAAATCCAGCTCCAGACAAGTGACAAGTGGAGTACCTCAGGGTTCAGTCCTGGGACCGCTCTTGTTTGGCATCTACTTCTCTGAAGTACAGGCCAACACTAAGGGACTCTGGATAACAAAGGTTGCAGATGACTGCAAACTGGGAGCCATTATTGAATCCCCAAATGATGTGGATACTCTACAAAAGGGCCTTACAGAAACAGATGCTTGGTGCCAGATCCATGGGCTCAAGCTCAATGCCAAGAAATGTATAGTTATCCCCTTTGAGAAAAAACAAGTATCCATGAATTACCATATAGGTGGCAGTACACTAAACACCGAAAGTTTGATAAGAGACTTAGGGACACAGGTGGACAGTGGTCTCACCTTCGATAACCACATTGCCACAACAGTCAGGAAATCATTCTATGTGGCACACCTCATCACTAAGGGCTTTTCATCCAGAAAAAAGGAGGTCATTGTCCCACTGTACTCATCCCTCATTAGACCCATTATAGAATACAATGCCCTGTTTGGTATGTACCTCTCAAGACATCTGCAACAACTGGAAAGGCCACAGAAATACCTCACTAAAAGAATCACAGGCCTAAAGTAGATGCCCTATGCTGACCACCTTAAAAAACTCCAGCTATACTCTGTTGCATATCGTCTACTCAGAGGTGATCTTTGCTTAACATACAAGGTCGTGTCAAACCCAGAGCTGTTGGACATGCTACACTTAAAGAAATCCCAATCCCTCAGAGCCACACGCGCCAGGGATCTAAACCTTGTCATCACAATAAACAAAACATGCTGGAGGGATAGGTTCCTGACCCAGAGACTCCCCAGACTCTGGAATAGATTGCCCATACATGTCAAGCAGAGTGCCTCTTTGGTCCTCTTCAAAAGGAACCTTGACGATTGGATGGGAGAAAGGAAAATCACCCCGGGGAATCACGTCAGTCGCCCTGCTAGACAGGGGTCCAGGGAAGTAAATAGTGTGGGAAGAAATAGCCAGGGAATTGTCATGGCTAGGCTTATATAGGCCCTAGGGCTGATAGCCTAGTACCAACCTATGAACCTATGAACCTTTATATGTAGTCCAGGGAGGTACGGCTCAGGTCATTCACACCAACATGGACAATGACAAAGTCGTATTAGTACTTGTTCTGGAGTGAACTGAGTGCTTGTGTAATGTGGCAGATCCTGGCACCAAACAGGCAGCTAACAGTAACCTTCTTCTTATTCAGCCTAGTGAGTGGGACATCAGTGTGCCCGACTATAGAGTCACCGATTACTAGTATGTTGGGTATGTTATTTTGCCTTAAGGGTTGTGATTGCCTGGCACACTGGTTTTGTGAAGTATGTGTTTCATGGTTTGTGTTGGGGGGTGGAGGTTGTTTGGATGTCTGCCTTGGAGGTCTCTGTTGCTTTTCCAGATTTTTATTTAGAGCCTCCGTGTATGTTTTCGTGTATTTATATGTGTTTTTTGCCGGTGCTGGTTTAATGGGTCTATGTGAGACTGGTGGTGTGATGCAAGTATTTCCCTTCTCCTCTTGACTGTCTGATCCAGTCTTGGGTTGAGAGAGCTTAGACTCCAGATTGGCTGTATAATTTTATCTCTCGCATGTATTAGTGTTTGTTGGTAGGAGTAGAGGGTTGTCTGTGTACATGAGGCAGTTGTAACATTGCCTCAAAATTCCTAGATTCACGTGTTGGTCTGGAGAGTACACCCGAAATTGTCCTTTGGACATGCCTGGATACATGCATGCAGTGAACTGTTTTACTGAATGGCTGATAAGGTTGAATAGAGAACCTTGTCCTTCTGTACAGTATAGGGGATCTAGTGCTAGGGTTTATAAGTGCTTCCTATGAGTTTTGAGCAAGTGCCGGGCTGAGAAATGAATGGCTTTAGTGCTTAAGTTGAAAGTTTGTCTAGTTCTAAGGGTAAAATTGAAGAGGAGACTTTGTGGAGCCGGGAATAGTTATACCCTAGCTCACCGGCACTGCCTGGCATGCAAAACCGGGCAAATGCATTTTTTTATAGCAAAAAAATGAAAGAGATAGAAATTAGCCTAAAATGGTCAATAAACGGGTCTACTTTATTTACGCGAAAGTGTAAAACCGTGAATACATATGGATCGAACCATATGCATCGAAAGTGCAAGCCATCGAAAACTTTAAACGGAAATCTCCATAGGTGGAGATTTCCATTTACTTCAATGTAGTGCAATGTTGGAGTTAGTATATTTAAGTAGTGGGGGGTGTGGGGAGTGCACGGGGGGCTTGTCCCCCTGCCTACTTCTTTTTTTTTTTTTTTTTTTTTTGTGTACTTTTTTCTTTATTAACTTTTGAACGTTTATGAGTTCGATGCATATGTGTCGATCTTTATGCATTCGAATTTTGAATGTTTGAGTTAATAAAGTAGACCCCAATAAACTACTAATTTATGGGCTGAAACCTCTTCTCCAGGGTCAGATAGGCTTCTCAAAGCTCCCCTCTCTCACAGGTGAACAGGGAAATTTCCTTCTATCCAAGTAAGGTACTCAGTGAGTCATGTCAATCTGTTAGGGCAGGAGATCTGTAGGACAATGCACATACATGGTGTGCTATGGGCCATGACTAGTGACAAGTTCTTCAGATTGGTTTAACACACATATGTCATTTGATAGTTCAGTAGCCTTTGCATTCACAGATATACCAGGGTGGTGATGTTTACCCTAAACCTGTCTGCAGCAGGTTGGCTGTAGCTATGGTGTGTGTGTATGTGCTGTGACTGACCACCATTACAGGGTGGGTTGGGTTGGTACCCCTGAGACTGCAGACATATGTGAAGATGGCCTTGTGATTGCCCTTAGTGGATGTGTCCAATTTGTACTCATATTTAGCCTTACAGTAATCTACCTGTGACCTATTATGCTCATTCAGACAAAGGATGACATGCTGCCCAGTTGGTGCCTGCTCCTACTTTGCCCTGTACAACCAATATAGCATCACATTATGTGCTTTGTGCATGGCTACTGTCCTGCAAAGGGGTTTTCTCTATTTTGGTGGAGACAGGTTTTACAAGTATGGTTTTGCTGAGACCATACAGCTATGTGGGTGGTCATATATCTGTTTGTAGTAGGCATGGACACAGGGTCAGAGCACAGTTGGCCATCTCTACAATTTCAATGTGATACTCATGCTTATTATACTACCCATGTCTGTGTCAGGGCAGTAACCCCACCAGTAGCTGTAGAGGTGTAACTTTGTTGGATGCACAGAAACTAAGGTTACACATGTGTACAACATGTACAGCGTAATCACCTGACATTCCGCATTCCATGTCAGTTGTTATGAGACAGCCAGGTACAGCTACCCATGCATACCTATGCACATGTAATGCTTGCTATACATTTCTGTTCTATGTCAGTATGACACACTGTAATTACAGTCTTGCTGCTCAGTGAGTCATGTCAACCTGTTAAGGCAGGAGATCTGTAGGACAACACACATACATGGTGGGCTATGGGCCACAATTAGTGGCACTTTCTTCATATTGCTGTAACACACATACATCATTTGATAGTGCAGTAGCTGTTGCATTCACAGATATACCAGGGTGGTGATGTTTGCCCTAAACTTGTCTGCAGCAGGTTGGCTGTAGCTATGATGTATGTGTATGTGCTGTGACTGACCACCATTACAGGGTGGGTTGGGTTGGTGCCCCTGAGACTGCAGACATATGTGAAGATGGCCTTGTGATTGCCCTTATTGGATGTGCCCAATTTGTACTCAAAGTTAGTCTTACATTAATGCACCTGTGACCTATTATGCTTATTCAGACAAAGGTTGACATGCTGCCCAGTTGGTGCCTGCTCCTTCTTTGCCCTGTACAACCAATATCATGTCACATCATGTGCTTTGTGCATTGCTGCTGTCCACCAAAGGGGTTTTCTTTACTTTGGTGGAGACAGTTTTTACAAGTACAGTTTTGCTGAGGCCATACAGCTATGTGGGTGGTCATATATCTGTTTGTAGTAGGCATGGACACAGGGTCAGAACACAGTTGACCACCGCTACAATTTCAACGTGATACTCATGCTTATTATACTACCCATGTCTGTGTCAGGGCAATGACACCACCAGTAGCTGTAGAGATGTAACTCTGTTGGATGCACAGAAACTAAGGTTACTCACATGTACAACATGTACAGCTTATTCACCTGACATTTTGCATCCCATGTCAGTTGTTATGAGACAGCCAGGTACACCTACCCATACATACACATGCACAGGTACTACCTGCTATACATTTCTGTTCTATGTCAGTATGGCACACTGTAATTACAGTCTTGCTGCTCAGTGAGTCATGTCAACCTGTTAGGGCAGGAGATCTGTAGGACAACGCACATACATGGTGGGTATGGGCCGCAATTAGTGACACTTTCTTCCTATTGCTGTAACACACATATGTCATTTGATAGTGCAGTAGCCTTTGCATTCACAGACATACTCTGGAGGATGTCTGATGCTCATATGGCAGGCAGAGAGGTGAAAGACTGCATGTATGATAGTGAGGGTAGGAACTGTTAATGTTGTGAATATGACCGGTATGGGGACAGAGCTAGCTGATATGCTGGACAGAGGAAAAGTGGATATATTGTGAGTGCCAGAGACCAGATGGATGGTGTGTACAACTGTGTGTATTGGAGTCAGATACAAATAGTTATATCGTGGTGTGTATGGGAGGGGAAATGGTGTAGGGGTTAACCTGAAGGAACATTATATCAAGAGTGTTTGTGGAGGTGATAATTGTGTTGGGTAGAGTGATGTTCAGGAAGCTGGGAATTGATGTTGTAATGTTGACAGTTGTTAGTGCATATGTCCTGCTAATTGCATGTGTGATGGATGAGACAGATATACTTTGGTGTGGCTGGATGAAATGGTGATGAGTGTACCCAAGGGTGAGTGAGTGGTGATTGAAGCAGATTTCTATAGGCATATTGGTGAAAGGGACAGATGGGATACAGAAGTGATGTGTAGGTATGGTGTTAAGCAAAGGAATGCAGAAGGTGAGATGGTGGTGGAGTTTGCAACAGAGGTTGGACATGGGTGTGGTGAATACATAGTATTACAAACCAAGGGGCATAGGGTGACATATAAGAGTAGAGGAAGATGCACACAGGTGGATTATCTCCTATGCAGATGGGCCTGTTTGAAGGGGATTGGTAACTGTAAAGTGCTGACAGGGGAAAGTGTAGTTGGGCAGCATGGAAGGTAGGTCTGTCGGATGACATTGGTGATCATGAAGAGAGGGAGAAGTGTGAGGGTGGCACCAGGGATCAAATGGTGGATACAGAGAAAGGGTGATTGTGAGGGTAAGTTCAGGGAAGAGTTAAGACAGGCAGTGGGTGTCAGTGAAGAGTTAGCAAATATCTGGGTAACTACATCAGAGCATGTAAGGGAGATGAGTAGAACAGGGCCTGGTGTGACATCTGCACAGAGGAAGGAAGACAAGAAGACCTGGTGATGGCATGAGGAAGTACAGGGGAGTATACTGAGAAAGAGGTTGGCCAAGGAGAAGTGGGATTGAAAGACAGATGCAGAAAGTAGACAGGTTATAGGGAGATGGGGTGTATGGCAAAGAGAGTGGTGGCAAAGGCTGAGGATGGGGCATCTGAAGGGTTGTATGTAAGGTTGGACACCAAGGATGGAAAATAGGACTTGTACCAATTGGCTTGACAGAGGCATGTAGCTAGGAAGGATGTGCAGCAGATAAGGCCGAGAAAGGATAATGGTGGAACTGCACTCACTAGTGAGGAGAGTGTATCGAGCAGGTGGAAACAGTACTTTGATGGGCTGTTGAATGAAAAGAATAAAAGAGTGAGACAGTTAGGTGATGTGGGTATGGTGAATCAGGCTGTGCAACAGATTATCAAGGGGGAAGTAAGGATAGCTGAGATGAGGTTTAAGAATGGAAAGGCTATTGGTCCAGATGACATACCTGTGGAAGCATGGATGTGTTTAGGACAAATGGCAATGGTCTTTTAACCGGATTGTTTACTGTAATCTAGGAAAGTGAGAGGATGCATGAGGAGTGGATGAAATGTGTTTGGATATTGATTATGAGAATAAGGGTGGTGTACAGAGCTGTAGTAACTACAGAGGGATAACACTGATTAGTCACAGCATGAGGTAATGGTAAAGGGTGGTAGAAGCTAGGCTAAGAAGGGAGGTGAGGATTACTGATCAGCAACATGGCTTCATGCCAGGATAGAGCAGTACAGATGCAATGTTTGCTCTGAGAGTGTTGATGGGGACATGCAGAGAAGGTTGGACATAGCTGGGTTGAGTCTTTGTGGTCTTACAGACAGCATATGACAGGATGCCTAGACAGGGGTTGTGGTATTGTATGTGGTGGTCAGGAGTGGCGGAGGAATCTGTAAGAATGCTACAGGATATGTACAAGACTAGTGTGACAGCAGTGAGTTCTGCATTGGGAGTGACAGGTGTGTTTAAGGTGGAGGTGAGAGTACATCAGGGATCAGCTATGAGTCCTTCTTATTTGCAGTGGTGATGGACAGGTTGACAGACATGATCAGACAGGAGTCCCCCTAGACTATGCTATTTGCAGATGACACTGTGGTCTGTAGTGAGAGTAGGGATCAGGTTGAGGAGACTCTGGAGAAGTGGAAGCATGGTCTAGAGGGGGAGAAATGATGGTCAGCAGGATTAATATAGAATATATGTGTGTGAATGGGAAAGAGGATGGAGGAATGGTGAGGATGCAGGGAGTAAAGTTCACTAAGGTAGATAGGTGTAAATACTTGGGAACAACAGTTCAGAGTAATGGCGAGTGTGGGGGAGAGGTGACGACAAGAGTACGGGCAGCATGTGGGTGGTGGGGAAGACTGTTATGTGTGATTTGTGACAGACAAGTACCATTAAGAGTGATAGGGAAGGTCTACAAGAGGGTAGTGAGACCAGCTATGTTATATGGGTTGGAGTTATGGGCACTGAAAAAACAGGCACAAGTCAGAGCTGGACATAGCAGAGGTGCTGATGGTATGATTTGCACTGTGTGTGGCCTAGCAGTGCCACAGTCGGTATTGTGCAACACACACTCCAGTAGTGGTCATATGTGAGCCATCCTTTCCTGGGGTGACTCAGGGCCCTGAGCTGTGTTCTATGTCATTGCAGACAGACACAGTTTCTATGGCCATAGGTTCTACTCAGCAATATATCAGTACAGCATGTGTTGTTGAAACATAATATTGTTTGAACTTCCTGTTTTCCACGTTTTCATTCCCCCTACTACATTTCATTACAGGCTTGATTGTTTGACATAGCTGTGTTTATTTGTTTTCACTTCATTTGGTATACTCCATCAGTCTTAATGTGTGTGTCTGTCTCTCTGTCTGTTTGTTTGTTTCTGTGTGTGTGCATGTGTGCGTGTGTGTGCGTGTGTGTGTGTGTGTGTGTGTGTGTGTGTGTGTGTGTGTGTGTGTGTGTGTGTGTGTGTGTGTCTCTCTCTCTCTCTCTCTCTCTGAGACAGATGTAGGATATACGTCTGTTTTGTGTACGCAGCATCTTGCTTTAGTAGTTAATGTTCATGAGCAGCTGATGGCCTATGTACCACTTGGAGTCTTCCATGTGCTAATTGCATGTAGAACAGCTGTGGTATAATTTCCATACCCAATAGCATGGAAACACACTCCTATAACTGAGTACTTCGTGTGGGCATTGGCCCTTTTCCTTGCCTGGGAGGAGTACTTCATGGAAGTGTGTGTTACAAATAGTATCACAGAGTATAGTGGGAATACCTCTTATGAAAAACACTGTGGAGACAGCCCAACAAACTGGGGGAGAATGTTCCAGACATAGGGACACAATGTAAGTATTGCTGTTATACAGTTGAACTAATGCTAGTTTGACAGGGTTTGTGTGGATCTGGCTGCTCTGCATGAATTTAAGTCTGATAGTGCTATGTGGTTGATGTAACCTCCAAATGTAGGGCTATACACTGACTGGCCAGAGTTCGGACTCTTATATTTGGTGTGTTACTCACACATTTTTTGGCCATAGAAATTCAGTAGCATACTCTGAGGATTGCAGTCTGTAAATGGTAACATCCATGTGTGTTTCTGACTTCGTATCCCTCAGAACAGATATGTTACAACAACCCTGTTACACCAGCAACTTTCTCAGTTTATGACAGCAATATGTCAATAATGACCCTGTGTTTGGACCTCTGCCCCCAAATATGTCAGGGTCTGTCCACATGTCATGCTGTAAGAGGTGTATAGGTGTAGTATATCATTATATAGTGACTTCATTCCAGATATCATCCCAGTGATGTATCAGACTGCCAGACATGTTACATGTAGAAGGCCTTATATATGAGGATGAAGCCTGAATGTTCTGTGGGACTCTGAGCAGTTGAGAGGACTGTGTATTTCTGGAAATTGTTGACAGACTGTCAAGAGTGTGTAACACTGTATTGTGAATGTGTTATTTGGCCTGTGTAGGGGGGGGGGGGGTATATGTAAGTGCTGAGGGTCCTTTTCCCTCTGACTTTGCATGCTGCTCCTGTTTCTGGTGCTCTATCAGCTGTATATGTTTGTAGGTGCAGACTATGACATGTCCCATACAACAGTCAGGTGTCAGACTACACTGTGAATTGGGCCAGTATAGATAGGGGTAGTGTGTGAGTGGCAAACATGCTGATGATTTTGTTCACACAGTCCATATACTCTACTGTTCCTGTGGCTTACCAGTATGTCACTTTGAATGTTGTGCGATTGCTTCTGGGTATGCACTTTTACGATGGTGTCTGTTGTTCAGTGCTGTTACATCCCTGTAGTGCCTGATATATTTGCAATTATGTGTGTATTCCCCAGAGCAAAATTGGGCTTGTGTTGTGTCAGTCTGCCTGTAGTTTAGACAATACTTGATGACATGCCTAGCAGCTCAGTGTAGTTTCCCTACTGTGATGTTCTGAACCATTATTTATCAGATGTACTTTTGCCTGGCCCCCATATGTGTTGTGTATATCTGACACATCAGTGGGATGATGTGAAGACGTCAATGAATAGTACGGAGTAATTTGGTTTTGGACAACAGAAATGAGGGTGTTACTGCATCAACTGTGTCACCTTATCTACTCCAGTATTTGGGATATGTTCCCAATTTAATGGCTTTACACCTCCTCCCGGTCAGGCTTGGTCCAGATTTGTTGCGCTGAAGGGTTCTGAGCATTCCGCTCGACTGGCCAGATTGTTTCAGACTGTCCAGGAGTATTGCTTATATGTATGTTCTGTTCCACAGAATCATTATTTTCATTTCTGTGGTAAATCACTGTGATGATGTGAGGATTTCTGTCAGTAAATGATGACATACATTTCAGTTTCAGAACTCACATCCTTCTGAACAAGTATGGTGACATGAACCCTGTTACTGTAGGAACATTCTACATTTATAACTGCAGTACATACACTATGTCCCTGTTCTTGGACCATTGTCCCCCATTTTGACAACCTTTGTCCATAACTATTGCACTAAGAGGTATAGAGGTATGGTGCTGGGTATGACTCCAAGTACATGTTATGGGCATATATATATCTATATCTATATATCTATATATATATATATATATATATATATATATATATATATATATATATATATACATTTCTTTTAGATATATCTATACTGATTACATATATATATATATATATATATATATATATATATATATATATATATATATTCCTTTTTTGATATCTATACATAAGTTTTATATAACAATATATATATGTATATATCCTATACATATTTGTTTTTTATGTATAGCTTCATATATCTGATGTATATACTTTTTAATATTTATCTATCACCATACACATCTATATGTGTATATTTATATATACTAAACATGACTGATTCCACAGTATTTGTTCCTTACCATTCTATACCTGTACTGAATGATATATTTGAAAAAACAGCATTCATTATATCTCAGATGGTGTAGTGATAAATACCTTTGAGCATGGTGTACAGGGTTCAAAACTGGGCAGAGCTGATTATTTTGTTGCTGGGCAAAACAGCGGCTGATGGAGACAGGGTGATTAAGGCACTTCAAAGCAGTTGTAAGTGGATTTGAGTGGGTTTGTGCAATGGTAAGCGATGCCAACACAGTTAAATAGGAAACTGCTTAACCTGTATAGGCATCGCTTAGCATCGCACAAACTCGCTTACTGCCGCTTACTGCTGCTTATTGCAGCTTACTCCCACTTATGCCCATGCTAATTTCTTTAAAAGGAAAGAAAAGAAAAAAGGGGTGATAGGAAAGTGGTGAAAAAGGGGGCACGCAGAGGGAAAAACAATAAGACAGACAGCTAGGGATGTGCAGGACCGGTGTAGGTAAGGTTCATAGATTCATACTAAGCTAACTGCCTTTGAAAGCCATTTTAAGCTTAGCCAATTATCCCTTGTGAGACTCAAACCCTGCACCTTGTGTTTGTAAGGCAAACACCTTAACCATTAGGCCACTCTCCCAACCCATAACTCATAGCTGTCCATTTCTGATACAACAGCAGCTGTGTATTTGTACAGAATTTTGAGGTGAATTTGGACACTCAAACCCCTGAAAGAGGGGTGAGGACAACAGTAATGTGTTGTTAAGCCAATTAAACAAGATTACATGTGTCCAGTGGACATGTGTGCGAAATGGACAGCTATATATGGGGCGACATTTTTTTGTGGGAACAGATTGCTCTTTTTTTTTTTTGTAATAGGGTGAGAGTGGGATGTTGGGGAAGGATAGTAAGTATATTTGGGGAGGTAGATTGGGTAGGAAGACAGACAAGACAGCAGAAAGTGCTGGTATATGACACATGTGGGGGATAAATACCTTGGACGGGGAGGGTGGTTGGGAATTGGACACCCACGAGCCCCCAAATGGATACAGTGGGACTGAGGTAACCACCCATGGGCAGTGACCACTGCACCTTCACGGCCCCAAAGGTGGTTGTGCTGGGGGCAGAGCAGGAGGGGCAGGCTGACTCTCAAGATGAGCCACATGGCCCTCAAGCTGGCGTAGTAGATCTCTGAACTCCTTTTGAAGGTCGCTACACACCAGTCCCTGGACCTGACAACAGGTGACAGTGTCCTGTCTGTGCCCACTCCCAGGGGGGATGGGACCCATCCCCTAAAGTGGTTCCACCCGAAGGCTGTGCAGGACCAGCGGACAAGGAGGTCCTAGGTTGAGTCCCAACCATGCTGGGGCTCGGTGCCATGGCCAGTTGAGGTGTGGCAGGTGGACCTACTGGGATCGGCCTTCCCAGATGTACTATGGTGTTGCAGTTTTATAACATATGTTAATTAGTCATGAAAAACACATTCCGGGATTAGTTATAACAGCATGCATAGGTATTCAAATTAACCCAAAACAACAGATTTGGAACAGTTGCATAGCAAACAGAGCACATGCATATATGGAGCCATAATGGGCATTATAAGGGCATGCAGGTCACATTGATAGCAACAGGCCACCAATGATAGTATTTGAACAGGGAACATTAATAGTCAAATGTTTAAATATTTGTAGAACAATAGGACACATATCCCAACAGTAGGTTTGATGAAAAACATACTGGTTGATTTATGTGTTTAGATTATTGGTGCAAGATGTCAATTA
Source organism: Protopterus annectens (assembly GCF_019279795.1). Classification (NCBI taxonomy): domain Eukaryota; kingdom Metazoa; phylum Chordata; order Ceratodontiformes; family Protopteridae; genus Protopterus; species Protopterus annectens. The sequence goes on from NC_056733.1 coordinate 1,324,277,102, forward strand.
ACAACTGTATAGTCTTTAATTGCTCAAAACTTTAATGATCATTGCTCTAATCACTACTCTCCAGGTATTTCCTCACTTTACATTGACCTATGGCCTTGGGTTGGGCAGTGATATGTTTATACACAGTATATAATTACAGCCTACTTGCAGCTAATTTATACCTTTTCTTACCTGGCAGACCTGTGGAGGAAGTTTCTGTTAACACTACCTGACTGTTTCTACCCATATTCACATAGTCAGGGTTACTTATGTGCACTCATACTGTGTGTCTGTGTGTGTGTGTGTGTGTGTGTGTGTGTGTGTGTGTGTGTGTGTGTGTGTGTGTGTGTGTGTGTGTGTGTGTGTGTGTGTGTGTGTGTGTGCGTGTGTGCGTGTGTGTGTGTGTGTGTGTGTGTGTGTGTGTGCGCACTACTGCCTTACTCTGCCTTGATTTCTATTGGTCACCCTGGGTGTGGGTGGCATTTAACACTAGCTGTGACAGCGTAACATTTGAGGGACATTTCTTGGACGAGACTACTTGGTGTATGTACTTATCTTGCTGTCATATGCAACCTTGAGGTTGGACAGTGGGTGTTGTACACAGTGTATAAGTACAGCCTTCTTACAGCCAAAATATGCGTTTTCTTACCTAGCAGACCTGTGGAGGAAATTTCTGTTAACACTACCTGACTGTTTCTACACATATTCACATATTCCCGGGTGAATTTATGCATACAGCTTACTACCACTCCCGGGATTCGAACTGTGTCTATTTGTGCAAAAAAATACAACAAAGTTTGTGTAATCAGAATGAGATATTGAGAAACTGCTATCTCCTGTTTGACTGTTTTCTGCCTATTACTCTCTTGTTGTACAATCTGACCTTGTAATTCTGACATTCATGCATGGCAAATAGTTCTTAACATAACATTAGTATTCAGGTATCAGATCTTGGTTCATGGAACATTTCATATAGTTAATCTCCTGTTTTACAACTCCACAATCTTTGTCAGATGAGCTTTAATTATTTAATGAGTGGATGAGAAACCACAAATTTGTCTCAGGGGTTCCACCTTTGTCCCTCACTGACAGGGGTGACAGGTGCTGACTGAGGTTTCTTTTTTGGGGATAAACTCTTGGCTAGGCTTGTAAGGGCCCCAGGGCCATTAGCCTAGTAACCTCCTATGATTCTATTGTTTACATCCCCATAAAATAAATGATATAGTCATGTTAACTGTAAAGGACCCATAACAATAAAATTCACCAAGCCATGATTTAAAGTTACCTTAGGCTGTATATTGACACCTCCTTTGCACAGTCCATAAAACTGCAGAATCCTACTCTAATGACATGAAAAGTGAATGCACAGAAACACATTGGTATGACAGCTTTAGGATTTCACAGTCCAGTAATATGCTTTAGGAGGCAGAAGATTAAATCAGACATGCCCTGGCATATATTCCTGTTTAAAATATTATTGTGCTTTAAATGCTAGCTCAACTCTCACCTTCTCAGGCTGTTGTATATTGTCTGATGGTGCTGGTGCCCTTTGCTCCAGCTACTGTCTGCTATACATCATTTGCTAGACACAAGTGCAACAATTAAGGGGATTGTTTAAATCTCATAGTTTATCCCTTTACTGAGCTCATGACTTCAGTATTGAACTCCACTTGAGAGAGAGGTTGTAGGTCATATGTGTTTTATTTTCCCTTTGAATTTGTCACAGTACCCTGATGGTAATAGTGGATAATGAGTCATATTTCTTTGTCAGTATTAAATCACATCTTTCAACCTATACTGTCATTGTTTCTTCCAAACTGTTCTTAATTTTGTATGGACTACCTTAAAGCTTTCCTTTAAAAATATGGGACTCAATGTTGCTATGAATAAACAACTGTTGACAGCATGTACTCTGTGGGATCTAGAAGGGGATTTGTAACAGCTGCTTTATACTTTCTGTGCCCTATATAGTTTACACAAATTACATCACAAAATAAAAAATGCATAACAGTAACAAACTTTATGCAAGGGTGGTTTGGCTAGGACCACAGAAATCATTAATTCAAATGTGCATTTATGTGGGGTTGCTGGAATGGTTGGAACTTTGATTTACTGAAAAGAGATTTTTTGGGGTTTTACTATCATTCTTCAAACTGCCAAGGTGCGTTGAAAAATTTTCAACCAAAGAGTACTTCATCTCATTTAAAAAGGACAGTTCCTTTTCAGTTACCTAATATTCCCATAATGTGATGTACACATACTATTCTACAAAAAAAAAAAGAAAGAAAGAAAGAATGAAAAAAAACTACAGTTTAAATAACTTGTCTTTGTAAGAAATAGTATTCAACAGTCTTGTAAACGTTTCTACTGCCCTTGCTATAAATGCATTTGTTCGCCTTGGCTATCACCAGCTGACATATCTCCATTCTATAGTAGGTTCAACTTTCCTACATCCACAAAATGTGCATCAAATGTCTACACAAATGTTTATAACCCCATAGATATCTACATGGTGACTCAACCATACTGTACTATCACTGCTCATGCCGCATCCTTGAAATATTATGTCATCAAATCTTTTAACAAGGAATAATGCTCCCACTGTTTACTAGTTTTATTATTTAATGTATTCCATGTCTCACACGTTCCCTGGTGTTATTGAATATATAGGCTAAAACAATTGTATTTTTCTCATAGCATGACATAAAAGCATATTTAACCATTAATTTACCTTTTTCCCCCCAAGAGCCAAGACTACTGTAGTGTATTTCATAACAGCCCGTAAAAACATAGATGTTTAGACATTAATTTATTTCATTGCTAGTAACATCTGAAACAAATACTCTCAGTTGAAGTATTTGGAACAGGTACCACCAAAATATTCCTGCAGTCTCTTTAATCATGGTTACACCAGACACCATTTTCCTAAGCATCATTATTAAATATTTTATATTTGCAAACATAATCCAGGACTGCTTAAGTATTCTGCTACTCACTGCAAAACATGTTCACGCATCCCTTATTTCATAATCCCTTAATGTCATATATTATGCAAATGAGTTTTTTCCACTCAGTTTGTAGACAGACATTTAAAGTTTACCATTGCAGCTACGTATATACCATTACACAAAACTTCTGGGTCTATCTATGAACTTCTTATATGAAGCAACAACCATGAAAAAAAATATTGTGTATTATTTGAATAATAAATACTGAGCTATTCTAATGAAGAAAGAGAAATTTCAAAAAAGACTAACCTCTACATCCACTTAAAAAAAAAAAAACTTTTATTTCCTTTTTGCAAAGTTTCACATGGCTGTCATCCTTGCAGCTGTCTGTATCCCAGATACATGCATGCACACAAGATTGAAAAAAGGAAAGAACTACAAACTGGAGGCAGATAGACTTCAATGGTTTAGTAGCTGTTTTTCTTTTTCTTCTTTCAGTAAGATGACTTAAAAGCTACAGTTCTGTTTTGCTGATCATATACAAGTACCTGCTCTCTGTTAAATAAGTGAGCAGACACTTGTAAATACATGTGAAGCACTGCAGTCCAAAATTAAGATGATTTTGTCTTGCATGCTCGCCAACCTGATGGGCCACTGTGAAGTCATGGGAGGCAGTAAGTAAGAATTGTATTCATATATAACCTTGCATTATTTTATTTAAGAACATATAAAACCAACCAAAATAAGAAATGCCATGTATTCTTATTAAAAAGGTAAGAGTTGGTGTTGTCTTAACATTCTACAGGTGCAGCTCAAAGTATTGAAAAGTCTTTGCAGAGCACATAGTTCCCTCTAGCTTGTGAGGAAACTCAAATGTTACATTAATAAATGGTTGAATACAAACTGCAGTAATAATTATTATCACTAACAATAACTAGTTTCTTAGCAGGATTTACATTGCCAGGTTCATGTATTTTTTGAATAAACAGTGTTTATCAAATTTAATTTCATATGCCAGTAGTATTGGGATGATGTACCTGACTTGATTGCAACCATTCCATGAGATATTTGGATGCCGCAGTTTTAAAGCATTATATGCCCCTACATCAGAGGCAGTCAGAAGTTTACTAGATTTTCACCAATAGTAAGGGACTGTGATTTCCTAAGGAACAGGAGTTGTTTAACTAATACCATTGTATTCTTAATGCCAGTATATGTTGCAAATGACATTCTCATTTTATAACACATTATCACAGAACTTCTCTGATCTTCCCATAATTTAAAGCCATCAAACAGTGACATTACCATAACAGGTAAAACACCTAATGGCGTGATAGCGCCTACAGAGGTAAAGGAGTTGTAGCAATCCTCCCCAGAAATATTTATTTGGTATATACATCAAAACCATGCTCTGCTTGCAACAACTGGAGAAGAAATAATCTTATTCATGACTGTCAGTTAAAGAAAAAATTAGCACCGTATGCCCATTTGTAGCACCAAAATTAATTTACTTTCACTAAAGTTACTAATTACACTTACATGAAGAAACTACTAACAGTAAAATAAACACTGATCGGTACCCATCTACTGTCTCTTTCCTAATGTAATACTATACCAAATAGTTTAATCAAAGATACGCCTGTTTTTAATCTGGTCCACCACAGAGATCTGTTAACAGCCCCACTTTCTCAAAAAATAGAGATATTTCTCCCAATAATATTTCAAAATTATTTAGTCTTAACAGTGTTTTCTCCATTTGTCACCACATTTTTTATACATGGCTATAGAATTCTTTAGGAATACCCTGCTGAACATGTTTAGTTTCTTGGCATCCTTTCCAACTATTAAGATAAATCCACAACAGTAGCAAGCCAAGAAATGAAACCCAACAAAAGCTATTATATTAAGGGCATTCTGTGGAAAATTTACCAGAACTTAAAAACAATGTCATCCAATCAAATGTATATAGCCGTTAAAAATCATTGCAAGCATACAATCCTCAGTAATAATATACTACTACCAAGCTGCCAGAAATAATGAAAGAAAGAAAGAACATTCAACAACAGCATGCATACACTGCTATTCCAGATATTTAAACCCAGTCAGTCCCCCCATCATAAATCTATCCAGCTAATGTTACTGAGAATCTTACCAGTTTGTTTTACATCAGCTGCTGTTATCACACAATTAAACTTTCACCAAGTTCATCTTCACATCTGCCATATTATAAAGCCAACTTCTCAGACTTCACATACTAAGCAAAGTGTAGACACCGTACTTAAAAATGAAACTTAACTCTGCCAGTCTCTTTAATTTCACCCATAGTATATATGACTTGTATGTCCATTATGTATGGAAAAACAACCACAATACTACTATATGCAATTAGGCCTGAACATACCAGTGACACACTACCATCAAATAAGAAGAAAAGGTCCTAGATGGAAAAAGGTGGCTCATCTCTCAAGTTACATCACTGATATCCAGAAAGTTAAAATAAGTGAAGGGGCTGAGAAGTAATTAAATAATCAATTCATAACACAACCAGGCTCCAAGAAAGAGTATAAAAGGAATTTGTTCTGGTGTCCTAGGTATGAGCTTTTAGCATCTGCCCCAAATTAGATTGCACACAGGTCACCTAGCATCAAAGGGCAGTTTCTTAGTACTCTCTATGTGAAGCACAGTGTCTTCCAATGCTTCTTACCCATGATGTCATGCAACTTATTATTTACACACACACACACACACACACACACACACACACACACACACACACACACACACACAATAACACACACATGTACAGGGGCAGGCTTGCAGAATTCTTTATTTCCCTGCAGCACCTCTCTTGGAATGATACTAGTTCCACTATCCTCTAACAGGAAGGATCACCAATTACCTGCTGTGCTTGTTAAACCAAATATAAAATCATACACTTTCATGTCTTGTGCCAATAGCTACGCCAACCTCATTATGGCTGAATGGGAAGTTAGGTACATATTTCAGAATGACCTCTACAAAAGGTGTGCCCCCTTCTACAGGCGTTTTGTGGACGACCTGTTTATTTTATGGGAGGGCACATCTGAGGAATTGGATATGTTCATTAGAGACATCAACGGTACTACTGATTTTCTGAGATTTACGGTACACTATTCTGAGATTAGGTTACCGTTCTTGGATGTATTTGTGGAGAAACTCGATGGTGGTATGATTAATACTGGGCTTTACAGGAAGTCTTGCCATAGGAATGCCCTTTTACACTGACACAGTATGCACCCGGGTTATGTATATAAGAACATAGTTCGGGATCAGGCCATGCGTGTCTCGAGATACAATCCTATTGATACATGTTTTAGAAAAGAACTTGACAATCTTACAGAGAGGTTGAAGAAATGTGGTTACATTGAACGTGATTTGGGCACAGTTACGCGAGACATAGATGGTCCATGGGGAGATAGGGCAGCCCCTTATTTCTCCACCAGGATCAATAATTTGGTTGTTGATAATCATGATACAGATGTGAAGGGTGGTATTGGTGGTGTCATTTGCCCGGTCTTTTACACGAGGAATGTAGTTCATGTCAAAGATGTTATTAATGCACATTGGCATATACTATCAGTGGACCCTACGGTTAGAGAGGTGGTAGGGGACAAACCTAGATTCGTCTACAAGAATAAGATGAACCTTAAGAAATTATTATGTTATCCAAAGGGTCCCTCGTCTTCTCATCCAGAAGATTTAGGTTACACTTCCCCGTGTCATTGTTGTAACTTCTGCCCCTACATTGATTCCAGTCCGATTTTCTCCCATCCAAATGGTCTTGGTCAGTTTAAAGTACGAGCCAGTGGTAATTGTATGTCCACCAATGTGGTGTATCTGGCAGTTTGTACAGTGTGTTCTGCATTCTATGTTGGCAAGACCAACAGGTGTCTTAGGGATAGAATGCGTGAACACATTTATCACATTAGGAAAGGCACAATCCACAACGCATTAGCTAGACATGTAGGTGAGAACAACATTGACCATTCCTTTAAGTTCAGGATAGTTGAGAGAGTATATGATACCCATAGAGGGGGTGATATTGACAATCTCACTGAATCTAAGGAAAGCGACTGGATCATTAAACTTAGATCGGATATGCCACCAGGTTTGAATGGGAAGGTACCAATCAAACCATATTTGAAGATGAGGAGACTGAAATTATGAATGGTGATCCCACTTGAGTCCCCCTATTTTATTTTTTCACGAGGTTATAGTACTTTCAGATTTAGTTCTTGTAGTGTTTACATATCTTTATATATATACATATATATATATATATATATATATATATATATAGATATATATATATATATATATATATATATATATATATATATATATATCCTCTGAGAGGGTTGATTAATTTAAGATGTGCACACTAGCTCCTATTAAAATAATTACCTACACACTATTATCTATATGTATCCTTTTGATTTACAGGTAGTGTGGTAATAACCTACATTGTAAGAAGGTTCAACTTCATGTGAATGTTAGGTAATGTATGGAATTATGCATATATTGTTGTATGTACATGTATTTTCATATGCATATATTCTTTTAAGTGCATGTTTATAATCAGGCATTGTTGTAGGCATCTTTTTGTGTAATTTTAATGGATTTTAGTGCAATTTTTATTGACTAAGCTGTTTAGTTTTACATAGGTGGATATGTGTGTTGATACATATGTAATTGTACACATATCTTTGGATATATAGCTTACAGACTGTCCACGACTAGTTATTATCAAGGGATAAAATTTTTTTATGTATATTTACACATTTTTTATATATATATTTATACTTTTTTTAGTTTTATATCATGTTATGTTGAATTTGAGAAATCTTGTATGTATTGTGCTGATTTTGATGAATTTTACATGCAATGGATATGTTTGCGTTATTTTATGATACATGAGATATACCTTTAAATGTTCATTGGTTTTTCCCACCTTTATGACTATTTAAACCAAGATGTACTGTTTACTATTGGTCTGATGAAGCTACTTTGCGAAAGCGCTAACCACCATTCTTGTGCACCGAATTAAACTTTGGTCTTATTTATCGCTTGTGGATTTTTTATCCTTGGAGACATCGAACTGTATTTTTTGAAGTGAAATATATGCCCTTCATTGCGTTGCTCCTGGTTTTTATTCTTTGTTTTATTATTATTCAGTTGTGCATTTTACCAGGAGCATTAACTCCACGTGGATTCGATCTTTTTACTTTTACATTATCTCTGTTAAAATGTTTGAATTTCTGGTAAACCACTGTTAAATCCTGTCAGTCAATAATACAAGACATTACAGCTTCATAATTCTTATTGTTCTGAAAATGTAAATTGATACAAAACCTGTTGTTCATTAAACTTCTTAAGTGAATTACAGTAATACTTTAAAAATGTCCCTGATTTTGCACCTTTATCTCTTTATCATTTTTGTCATGTCTAGAATTATTTGAGCATAGAGGTTGAGGAGTATGCTCAGCTTAGAGGCCCAGCAACAGCAGCTAGCAACAAAAAGCTAAAACTACAAATTGCCTTCAGCTCCTACAAAAAATAAATAAATTAATAAATAAAATAAAATAAAAAGGTCACAGTTTAGACAAAGTTAAACGTATTAAGGGAACATACCATATTAGATGCAGGTAATTTAAATTATTAGCCAATGTTCCTTTTTATTGTGAACAGAAACAAATGAGTTATGAACCTCCAGGGTATTTTAGTTGTTGCGCCAAAAATGTTGTTTATGCTGAAGAGTATGCTATCTGTTATATATTGTTTTGTTTGTTATACCTCAGTAGCATTGAATGTTAGAATATATATGAACATATGTATCCTGTTTGAAGGAAATACTATGACTACGATATTTGGACATTTGATTACATGTACTTCTTTTAAGAGATTGTTTTTTTGCATTTAGATGTAGTAGTGCAAGGTGTACATGGGTGGGGTAATCATACATCTCAGCTGTACAGCTTTTGCAGAATGTCCAGATTTTTGCTTCATATTTTTGGTTCGTTTCTCATAAAATTGTGTTTTATTGGCAAATTAGTAACAAATTATTAAAGATTGAAGTTAGAAAATAATGACAGACATTTGAGTTTCAGGCATCAAACCCTTCAGAAAATTTGTGCTAATGCAAAACGTGTTATTCTATCAACTTTCTAAGTTTCTAAGACCATTGCCCCTATTTTTGGGCCTTTCTACCACTTTTATTTATGAGTTTGTCCAGATTTCTCACTCTAAGAGGTTAAGAGGTATAGTGGGGCTTGGGAATAATTTAGATTTCTAAGAACATGACTTTTGATTATTTTGCATGCTTGCAATTTTCATGGTCTTGATTGGTTCATTTTGTGAAGGGTGAGGCATGCATAGAAGGGAAATGGAGAATGATACACATACATACCCCACCGGCTGCTCAGTAGCAAGGGCCGCCTTAATTCCGCCCACCACATACCCATGACCCAACAGATTTTTTTTTTTTACATTTTTGCAGGGAAGTTGCACCCCCCTCCAACCCCCACACTGCCTATAAATTAAATATACCAACTCAAGAGATTGCACTACATTGAGGAAAATGGAGGTTATGCCCATGGCACACCCACATCTGCATGTGTGTGTGTGTGTGTGTGTGTGTGTGTGTGTGTGTGTGTGTGTGTGCGTGCGTGCGTGTGTGTGTGTGTGTGTGTGTGTGTGTGTGTGTGTGTGTGTGTGTGTGTGTGTGTATGTGTGTGTGTATTTCATTTTAATATGCTTTTATTAACAAGATGCATTCCTGAGCTTTTTCAGTATGTATTTGATGATTTACTTCTTCCAAATATCAGAAACTGTTAGCATAGCAAAATGAAGAAAGTTCTCTTCTTTGTAAAAAGTTCTGTTATAGAATTAGGAACTCATGCCTAATATGGAATCTTATAAAGAAGGAGTTGGGAGATCTTAGCAAATGTAATGCTGTAGTGTTCACTTTAATCAGTCAGGGGTTGTTCTAAGATTGTTACAATAATAAACTCAGAACCTTAAGCAAACTTCACTTGAAGATCCAAAGCTTTTGAAAGCACTGCTACTTCCAGAATTATAGTTTATTTAAATAGATTGAGCCCTTTCATCCAGCTAATTTACAGACTTCTTCAGAATTAATTACACAATTCAACTACACCCTTTTTAATCTCTTTCAATTAAAAATCACATGACGTTATACACCAGTGCAGTAACACAATTAATTTAACCAGCATGACATAAAAATATGTTAGTTTTAAAACCTAAAAATATATATTTAAAATTATTAATTTAACTTTTAAATTCTTCCAAAATATGAAAAAAATTATTAAAAAATATATTATTATTTTATACTTTACTAGACAAAAGTCTTAAACTACTAAGTATTTAAATCTGTTCACTGAGACATAGTGGCACTCATGGATTTAATCTAAGTTACCACAAGGTCTCTTTAAGTTTAATCAAATCGACTCAGGATCTACCTTAAAAGCCCATGACTACTGTATCAATTCCAAAAAAAAAAAAAAAAAAACATGCTCAGGGTATTTTTCCAAACATTTATACAATTAATTATTAGTCTGTTTCTTTTTTCTTCTTTATATCCAGCATGTGCTCATAAATATGCTCTTTAAATCTACACTGGGTTTTCCCTCCATAGAAACTGTGACAGTTTTTGAACTTTATTAAGTATATAACTTCTATAGTGTTACACGCACAGTGAAAAGGAGTATATACTAGCTGTTTTTTAATATTACAGCAAAACCACAAAAGATGTTAAAAAACAATTCCTATATGAAGGGTCTATATAAAAGGAGAAAAAATTATGTTATACTATGTGTTTTTTTTTGTATTTTTGTTTCTTTTTATATATTCTTGGTGGAATGAGTAGAAATATTCTAAAATGTCTCCTTTTTTTGTGTAACTACCTAATGAGAACAAATTGTATTATATCAACATATTGTATACCTATTTGTTAATGTTGGAGCTTTTCTCCCCGGGCCTCCGCTGAAAATGGACATGTATCCAGTCAGACTTTCCCGGTCAACAAATGTAAAATAAAATAAATAATAAATAAATAAATTCCAAATACTACGAAGAAGACCACCACAGCTACAAAAGTAGGAAAATTTAATACACACAGTGCCTTGGCATGAAATGCCTTCCAAGAGTAAAAAACATCATAATACATGTACTTAAATACATCCACTAATTACCTTAATTAACAATCAACTCAATAAAACAATTAATTATTTAAATTACATATTTCCAATTACACTCTCTATTAAGCCTAAATGGCTCCAATGTGCCATACTTTAAAATAAGCAATGTTTCGTTCTGTAGGAGTTTATTCTTAACATTTTTATGTTCCCCAAGTAAAACATCTACCTTCTTGAACACACAACCTTTCAGATAATCAGTCTTAGAATTATGATAATTTAGAAAATGGGCCAAAACTGTTTTACACAGTGTACCACTCTATTTGTAAGGACATTAAAGGTAGTAACAAAATAAATTTCCTTTTGTGTCTGTCTACCCAAAACTCTACTATTATTATTTTCAACTATATAATTTTCCCTATTTCTAAATAAAAAACTATCTCCTTTTCTCTTTTGTCCATCTCTAAGTTCAAAAATGTTAACTTTAGCCTCCACTACCTGCTGCTCATCATAACCTCTATTGAGGAACATTCGTGCAGCCATATTTATTTCTGACCTAAAAACTTCTTCTGTACTACACAATCTGTTAATTCTCAAGAATTCATTATAGGGAAAAACAGCTAACAAATGCCCAAGATGACAACTATTTCCATACAAAAACTGGTTTCTATGTGTGAAGTTATTATATAGACCTGTATTCAGTCTATCCAGTTTAATATCTAAAAAAAAATCACACTATAACCTAACTGTATTCCATCAAATTTTAGGTCCATTGAATTAACTTGTAAATATTTCAAAAACATAGCAGCATCTTCCATTTTTCCTTAACATAAAAAAAAAAATAAAATCATCGACAAATCTCAAATATAAAATAACACTTGCTTTATAAAAGCTATGTGGGTATATATTATCTATTTCAAATTTTGCCATAACTAAATGCAGACCCCATGACTGTACCCTGCAACTGTTGAAAATTTTCACCATTAAAAGTAAAAAAAATGTTTTTTTATGCAGAAAGATACCAATTCATTGAGAAAATGTGACATAGGTGAATCCCCCAAAAAATAAAAAAAGAGACTGAATATCTATTTCAGGTTTTATATTTGTATATAAACTTTTAACATCTAGGCATAGCCAGAACATAGAATCATTCCACTGCATAATTTTAATCCTACTCAAAAAGTCCTGGTTATCTCTAACATAAGAGGGGATTCGTAAAACATATGTTTTCAAGTATTCATGTAACAAATTACTAATAAGCCTCAAAAAATATTTTTCTGCAGATACAATTAGTTTACCACTCAAATTTTCTAAACCCTTATGTGTCTTGGGAACACAATAAACTACTGCAATTGTACTATTTTCAACCTGAAACTTCTTAGATATGTCATGGGTAGTAAAATATCCCAGTCTATGTCCTTTATCTAATAACAATATATATTCTTCCACAGCCTTATGATAGTTTGAAATATCACACCTTTGATAAACATCTGCATCATTAAGATGAAAATAACAAATATCCAAGTATTGTGCGTAATGTAAAATTACAATTTGATTTCCCTTGTCAGATGGTTTAACTACTATATTTCTATTGCACAAAATTCTTTAAATTCTAATAATTGATCTTTAGTCAAATTGAAGCAAACATCAGACTTATTATTCATACATGCCTTATATAGTTGATCAATTTCATAATTAACAAGAGAACTATATCCCTGTATATTACTATTTATAAATAGAGTAATAAAATAACGTTTTGCTGTAATGGCACTTGTATCCAAATTGTCATATGCATTATAAACTTGTTCATTAGACATATCCGGTATAGATGAACATGAAAAAAATTATTCATCTGAATCAGTACTATCATCCACAATATTATTTTCATCTAAAACATTCTTATTTTTAGAAAAATAATCAATTAGATGTAACTTTCTACTAAGCAGAAAAAATTCTGTTTTTAACACATGCAATCCAGGTAGGGCTGTAGGAATATACTTAAGTCCCAAGTTCAAAATAGACAATACTGTATTTGAAATATCACAGTTAGAAACATTAAGCACAAAATTATTATCAGAAATATATTCATTAAGTCCAACTGTTTTTTTTATTATATTGTCCTTTAAAGTTCCTACTAAAATTTTTCTGTTGTCCCCAGTCATTCCGGCTACGTTTGCCATAATTTGAAAAGGATCCCTTACTGTTCTTGTTGTTATCATAGTTGCCGTTGTTGCCATTTGAATGTCCCTCATTCTTCTGAATTTTGTGCCCTGAGTAATTTTGGAAAATGTTCATGACTGTTTTCCTTATTTATGTCTCTCTGTATGTCTTCTGAAGCTGTAAAGGAAACTGAACCAGAAGCTGAACTGCTGTTATTACTTCAGTCCCTCCCTCTTTGAGGGCGTGACCTCTTACTTTTGCGTTTCCACAGAAACGCTTGATCTAAATTATAGTCTTTAACATCACGTGAAATTTTTCGGCTTTTATATTCAGTTAATTAATTCTCCAACTCAGTTAACCTCATATTAATATGTAGTCGTAATCATAATATTTTGTTTTTAATATTAACCTTATCACTCTCCAATATATGTTTACAACACCCACATTTAAATGTATCTAACCTCTTATTAGTCTGCACATTTAGTTGGGCATCACTTTCCAATAAATGTTTTAAAGAACCTACCTTTTCTATAGACTGTTCTGGATTTTCCAAAAAAAAGATCCATTACACCATCAAAATACTGAAACACTTTCCAATTCTTCTCTGGGGTTCTATAAATGAACTCTTGTTCTAGTGTAAAGGTAGAAATACATGAACACATATATTCACCCTTGGATTGTATTCGCATGTCCATAGTAGATTGAGATTGCCTAGCCATAAGACTTGGTGTTGTCTCACCACTATACCTTTTTCTTGTAACCTCCAAATGAACATCTCTCACCAAATCCACTGGATACCCTCTAGCGTAAAACATCTCTATTAACTTGTTGCCCTCTAACTCATATGTCATGTTATCTGATACCATTCTTGTTAATCTAACAAACTGAGCTTTAACAATACCTCTTCTGTGGTGCTGAGTGCGGCAGCTAGTATAATGTAGTAATCCATTAGAATAGGTGGGCTTCCTATAAATACTACTTACAATAGCTTCTTTGACAACATCCTTACAAACTGATGCATCCAAATAACTAATGCTGTTACAATTATATTCTTAAGTGAATTTTAAAAAAAGGTGTTATGCAATTTAAATAATCCACAAACCCTTGCACCTCCAATTCACTTGCTTCCCAAGCTATAAAGAAGTCATCCAGAAATTGTGCTTATAGCTGCCACATTGCATGCTTAAACACATTAAGTACAAGTCCTTTTCCCATTGCAACATCACAGTTTTAGCAAATAAGGGGGCACAAGAGGGTCCCATAGCCATACCTTTCTTTGGTTGCAATGCAGCACCAGTTGTAATAGGGTATCCGACACATTTATTTCATTGTTATCAAAAACACCTGCTTCAACTAAAAAATCCTACATTTCCATACCCTGAGCATGTAGTATTACATTGAACAAACTTACAACATTCACCATCAATAAAGCTAATTTTTGTGTACATTTCACCTCTCGTAATTTTGACAAAAAAATCCTACGAATCATGACAAAGATGTTTATGTTCTTTCAATAAGTCTTTCACCTTAACTTCTATATATTTAGAGGGTGCATAATAGAAGTCCTTGCATTAACTATGGGTCTCATGGGGGAGGGGGGGTCAGTCAAACTCTTGTGTATTTTCGAGATGCCTAATATGGAGGGAATAATTGGAAATTTAACATTCAAAAAAGAATACACATCCTTTGATATTTGGCCTTGATCTACCATATCCCGAAGAAAAAATATTTTTTTTGTATCCCATATTTATATAACTTAGTGAGGTTTCCTCATAGCAATCATCATCATATAAATATAGCTGCATTTTATTTATATAATCCATCCTGCACGTGATTACAATCCCCCCTCCTTTATAAGATTTCATTACTCTAATGTTTTTATCTTGGGTTAACTCCTTTCACATCAGTACTTCCATTCCACTTAAATTGCTTACAACTGGTTCTTCCCTTTTTAATCACAAAAGTCCTAAAATCAAAGTCACATAATTTTTCAAATATAATTAAAGGCAAGGCTAATGGTGGATTAAACATACTACTCCTTCGTAAAACATTCATCTCAAAATCTGTGTTTACATTTTTAAACAACATTCTAAGATTTAATCTCCTAAGAAACAGTTTCAAGTCCAAAAAAACATTTTCTATCTTAAAAGAAACACTTGGTACAAAAGTCTGTCCTTTGCTTAGTAAGTCCACATGGGTGACACTATAAACATTAATGGTATAATTGTATATTTTAAAGTCGCCTGTGTTGCTACTAATAATAACTGGTTCATCATCTGGAAAAATCACAGAATTGGGGGAATAACTTACTGCTACCAACTCATTCACCTGTTGTTGTGCGTTGCCCTGTAGTACTGGGAACAGAATTCCGTGATCGTACTACATTGAGGAAAATGGAGGTTTTGCCCACTGGACTACTACATCTGCATGAGCCAGCTGCCCGGGTACACATGTATAGTATCAACTGGAAATTTGTGTGTGTGTGTGTGTGTGTGTGTGTGTGTGTGTGTGTGTGTGTGTGTGTGTGTGTGTGTATGCTTGTGTGTATGTGTGTGTGTGTGTGTGTGTGTGTGTGTGTGTGTGTGTGTGTGTGTGTGTATGCTTGTGTGTGTGTGTGTGTATGTGTGTGTGTGTGTGTGTGTGTGTGTGTGTGTGTGTGTGTGTGTGTGTGTATGCTTGTGTGTGTGTGTGTGTGTGTGTGTGTGTGTGTGTGTGTGTGTGTGTGTGTGTGTGTGTGTGTGTGTGTGTGTGTGTTTTATTTTAATATGCTTTCATTAACAAGATGCATTCCTGAGATTTTTTTCAGTATGTATCTGATGATTTACTTCTTCCAAGTATCAGAAACTGCTAGCATGGCAAAAATGTAGAAAGTCCTCTTCTTTGTAGAAAGTTCTGTTATGGAATTAGGAACTCATGCCTAATATGGAATCTCATAAACAAGAAGTTGGGAGATATTAGCTAGCAAAATTAATGCCATTGTGTTCATTTTTAATCAGTCTGGGGTTATTCTAAGATTGTTCCAATAATGTTGTTTTTAATCAGGAAATATATAAAGAATATGTGATTCTATCATACAATGAGACAGGACCTTGATTTCCGAGGCTCCCACATCAGTGTTCCTCTTTGCAATAACATAGATTATTATTCTTTGCTGAACTGTGTCCTGTGATAATTATTTGGTACCATAGCAGTCTGGTGCAGTGTCTACTTGGATTTCCAAGCTGTTTGTGTGTTGTTGCCTTTCAAATTGTCACTGGACCCAAATGTGGCAAGTAAGGCAAATTTCCAGTGTATCAATATACAATTTCTTTGTAAAATTTAAGCGTTTAAGGTCTGTACAGGTAAGCTTTACTAAAATTTCTCCAGTAATTCTGATTGTATTTGAGAAGGTACATTGCATGTATATGGAAATTGGGTTTATGTGTAATTATCCATATGATAGCATTAAGTTATTTACTTGCATGCTAGCATGATCTAATCAATATATGCAAGGATACAGTATCCTTATTAGGTTAAAAGTATCCTTCTCAGGAGAGAGAAAAGGTTCTAATCAAATATAAAGAAAAGGAAAATGGAGGATTCCTTCATTAGGAATGTGAATGAATTTAATTATAGTCACATATCCCTTTGGTATGAGACTGAGTTTTATATTGTGTACCAGCACAAGTTGTTTAAAAGAGCCAGGGGTAGAAGTCCAAACAGGTTTATGTTTAATAAATATGGATAAGACAGTTGTAGCTATTTGGTAAAATGGTCTGAGCTCACTAACAGTTTCCAGAAAAAAGGTAGTTTTTTAAGAAAATTTTCTAAAATTTTGAAAACAAACTGAAACAGAAAGACAATAAGATGCCAGCATTTTGTTGGTCAGCTTTTAAGGACTGATAAGAAGAAGCCAAAAATAAAGAAAAGGAATCTATAGTACGAAGCTTAAAATATAACTCAGCTTGATTAAAGTCACAGGTACAGGTGGCTAACAGAACAATAAATTCAACGCAACAACATGGAGATGAGAAATTCCATTCCTGGGGTATGTATTTGCTAAAACAATTAAAAATTATATCAGCCACACAGCCATAATCATCCATTGATGACTGTCCCTGTTACCTTCTGCGCCTTCTCTACCTTATGACCTACTCGTGCCTCAAAAAGCTGACAGTTCTTCCTCCCAGAGAGAATAGGTTGAAATAAATGCTGCAAAAACAACTAACACTTCTCCAGATACAGCCCAAGTTACATCCATCACTTCCAGTCATCCCTCTGGGTCATCTTATAACACTAGATTACTTTAACAGCGGCATTCAGACCATCAGATCAAATGTTAATGTGAATAGCTAATAAACAGAACAAATGTATCATAAACAGAAATACAGAACCAATGCTAAAATCTAGAAAAATTAAAGATTTCCTAATAAAAGTTTATCATTAAAAAGCAACACTTTGAAAAAAGATTAAATGCATTATTATCCAGTTTTCAATTGTTATAGATGGGGAGGACTATCAGTGGACACCTCCTGCCAAACAAGATGCAGAGGAAGAAACAGATTCTGATTCTTCCATTGATTCTGATATACCTCCCATATGTATGTACCCATTTCAAGAGGTACCAGATCTAGCAGCAGCTGGAGATAAAGAGGCTGAATGTATTATAAGAGTAGTACGACCATGGACTGCAATGGATTTTCAAACCATTACAGATTCTCCCCATCCCATTTGAACGCATTCTGCAAAATATGGAAATATCTTAGAAGGGCATGTAGAATTGCAAAATTGTACTACTGAAGACCTGAGAACAGTATTGAAAGCCTCCATACCCCCCTGATATTTTTTTAAAAAAATATGGGGAAAATCAAATATAGGTGACAACATTCCAATGCACACAGATGATGGATTTGTAGCTGCTAGAAATAACTAATAAAAAGCCATTGCTACAGTGTGTGCCCTAACGTCTAACTGGGCAAGAATCAAAGTTATTACAGAAAAAGAAAATGAGTCCATTGATGTATATTTGCAATGCATGGTAGATGTGTTTAAATACTTCTCTGGACATCAAAGAGACTACTTAAGGTGCAGCAGCCAGTGAGTTGTCAGCAGCTTTTCTAAAGAAAAAGAACAAGTAAACGAACCAAACCAATAAACACCACAAGTTCCAAGGCAGTAATCCAAACAGAACCCCGTAGTTGCAATAAAAAATCTCTTTTAATTAATCCAAGTGCAGTAAAAGCTCTTCACAAGGCTCAGACAGTCAATGTTAAGCGCACTTTCACTTCATGAAATACAAAGCTTCATCAGAACAAGAACGTCAGCATATCAGATACATTAAATACTCTCTTTTAAATTGAATAATTGTTTCTTAAAGAGACCATTCGTCCCCTTAATGCCTCAAATTATTCAAAATTCAACACACTGTTGATACTAATGCAATCGTTAAGACCATGGAGTCAGCCAGCATCAGTTTTTAACTGCCAAAATAACACTCTGATTTCAACCCTAGACAAATAAGTGTTAGAGAAAGTGGGTTTCCTGAATAACCTAGACTGAAAACATTTGTTTATTGTGTCCTTGTATATCATAACATCCAAATAATTTATACTAAAATCATCAATAGTGTAAGTAAAGGTCAAAAAATCAGTGGAGTTATTCAAATAATCAATAAGTTCTTCAAATTCTCCTTTGGAGCCCTTCCACAATAAACAAATGTCGTCCAGGTAACGGGTGTAAAAGGTAATATATCTTCACCAGTCAGTGTTAAGGATAAAAAGGGGGGGGGCTTAGTTAGTTAGTTATTTATCATATTAACATTAACTAGTAAATATTTCTTAACATATGTTTTAGTATTATTTAGGTACTATATTCTGAATGTTGTTATTACAGACTATTCAGAGGGGTTAAAAAATTAAAAAGCTTTGTAACATGAATTTAATTAATTTTTAAAGTTGTCTGCATTTTTAAAGTGGCTATGAATTTTGAATAATTTGAGGCATTAAGGGGATGCATGGTCTCTTTAAGAAACAATTATTCAATTTAAAAGAGAGTATTTAATATATCTGGCATGTTGACTTTCTTGTTCTGATGAAGTTTTGTATTTCACAAAGTGAAAGTGCGCTTAACATTGACTGTCTGAGGCTTGTGAAGAGCTTTTCCTGCACTTGGATTAATTAAAAGAGATTTTTTATTGCAACTATGTAGCTTTTATAAAGAGCTTATTAGCACCTATACAGGAAAAATTAACAAGGTTTGTTTAAACTTGCCAAGTTTGGGTATTCATAAAACTGTGAATTAAGCATAATATGTAGCAGACAACATACTTATGGAAGAAAAAGAACAAAAAAAGTTAGTAGTCATCCGTCTCAAACTGTTTGGTACTGACTCATGAGGTCAGTAAAAGGGAAGAAGAAATCATGGGGAAAGAGATAGATTACAATTTTTCAAACAGCAGGTCCCAGGACAGTATCATAGGTTCATAGGTTCATACTAGGCTATCTGTCCTAGGGCATTTATAAGCCTAGCCAGAATGTGTCTGGCTTTCGCCACACATTTTAAATTTATTTTGCTATGCCCTTTTTCGAGGTTAGTATATTGTGCCTCTGTCTAACAGTGACACAGAAGTGATACCCGGGGTAAACCTACGATCTCCCATCCACTCATCAAGATTCCTCTTGAAGAGAGTCAATGAAGGACTCTGCCTAACCTGGACTGGGATTTTATTCCAGAGTGAAGGGAGCCTCTGGGTTATGAATCTGTCCCTCCAGCATGTCCTATTTATTTCATTGCTGAGGTTCAAGTCTCTCGAGCGAATAACTCGATGGGATTTGGATTTCCTGAGGTGCAGCATGTCCATTAATTCCAGGTTGGACATGGCTTTATACATCAGGCACAGATCGCCTCTGAACAGGCAGTATGCCACTGAGTAGAGCTGGAGTTTCTTTAACCAGGCAGCATATGCCATCTGTTTGAGCCCTTTGATCCTCTTGGTGAGGTACTTTTGGGGTCTTTCCAGTTGCTGCAGGTGTCTGGTAAGGTACATCCCAAAAGGGGCATTGTACTCAATTATGGGCCTGATGAGGGATGAGTAAAGAGGCACGATGACCTCCCCTGATCTAGATGTGAATCCCTTCATGATTAGGTTGGCTATATAAAATGTTTTTCTAACCACTTTGGCCACGTTGTTGTCAAATGAGAGATTGCTATCAACTTGGGTCCCCAGGTCCCTAATTACTTCTTCTGTACTTAATGGATTACCACCTATGTGGTAATTTGTGGGCACTTTGTTTTTGCCAAAGGGGATGGCTATACACTTTTTGGCATTTAGCTTGAGGCCATGGCTCTGGCACCAGTTGTCTGTTTCTATGAGGCCCTTTTGGAGGATGCTTGTGTTGGCTGGAGAGTCGATTATAGTGCCCAGTTTGCAGTCATCTGCGAACTTGGTCAGCCACAGTCCTTCCGTGTTGGCCTGTACCTCCGAAAAATATATACCGAACAAGAGAGGTCCCAGGACTGAGCCTTGTGGGACACCACTTGTAACTGGTTTGGAGTCTGACATGGCTCCAGCAATTCTAACCATGTGGGTTCTGTCCTTGAGCCAGTTTGCAATCCATCTAGTGACATAGGGGCTTATATTTAAGCTGGTGAGCTTATCTATAATGCCCAAGTGGGGTATTGTATCGAAGGCTTTTGCGAGGTCCAGGTAGGCTGTGTGGATCACCTTCCCCTCGTCAATGGCCTTGCTGACTGTTTCAAAGAAATCAACCAGGTTTAAGAGGCAGGATCTGCCCTTAACAAAGCCGAACTGGGTAGGATCCAGTGTCTGTAGGTCCCCAATATCTTTATTTATGAGGTCCATGATGATCCTTTCCATAGCTTTGCAGACCAAGCTAGTCAGGCTGATGGGGCGATAGTTTCCAGGATCCGTTGAGGTACCACCTTTATGGAGAGGGACCACTGTTGCTGTACGCCACTCTTTGGGCACATATTCTGTAGTAAGGCTGAGATTGAGCAGTAGTTTTATGTTTGGGTTTAGCTCTTCGTGGAGTCCATGTAGGATGCAGCCTGGGACACCGTCTGGTCCCATTGATGCTGTGTTTTTTGCTTTGGAGAGGGCGGCTCTTACCTGAGCATCTGAGATGTCAGGGGGGCAGCACTCTGCTGGGATAGATATTTGCCCTTTTGGTGGGGAGGGGTGGGGAAGTTTGCGCTGTACCTGTCAGCTAGGATGTTGGCAATGTCTGTGGGTTCGGTGTATTTTTTGTCATTTTGGACTAATTCTGAGCATATCTGGGAATTACCACCCAGGTTCCTAACATAACTAAAGAAAGCCTTGTGATTATCCTTGGTGTCCTGTGCAATTTTTCTCTCGAAGCTGGCCTTAGACAATTTTATGAGTGCCCGTAGATTTTTGCTAATACTGATCAGTGATGCCTTCCCTTTTTGGGATTTTGCTCTATCATTTAGTAGCTTCCTATTTCTATTGTATAGTTTGTTTATGGCTGGGGTCCACCAGACAGGATGTCTGCCTTTGGAGGATTGGGTCTTGGTTTTATTTGGGATCGCACGATCCATGCATTCCTGAAGGTGTTCATAGAATGCGTTTATAAAGGATTCTGCGGTCTGGACCGTATTTTCCACAGGCCCAGGGGCTTTGAAGGATTCCACCTTGGTTTTGAGGAGT
Organism: Protopterus annectens; assembly: GCF_019279795.1. Lineage (NCBI taxonomy): Eukaryota > Metazoa > Chordata > Ceratodontiformes > Protopteridae > Protopterus > Protopterus annectens. The sequence goes on from NC_056733.1 coordinate 1,324,299,046, forward strand.
GTGAAATTTGCTTTAGAGAAGTTTTTCACTGTGGTTTTATGGGCAGGGGGTGGGGTTGGGATGTGAATATCCAGTGAGATTAGTTTATGGTCTGATCTTACCAGTGAGGGATACACTTCTGCTCTGGAGCATAGAGTCCCCATGTTGGTGATGATCAGGTCCAGTATGTTTTCCCCTCTTGTGGGAGTGGCAACAAGTTGTTCCATAGCATCTGAGTTTATAAATTCTAGGAACCTTTGGGCTAGGGTGATGGAGCTAGAGTAATGCTCCCAGTCTATGTTTGGGTAGTTGAAGTCACCCAATATAATGGTGTTTGGAGAGACCTTCATATTTTCCAGTGTTCTCAGGAAGGCCGAGTGGGGTTCCTGGGTTTGGGAGGGTGGTCTGTAGCAGGCTATAAACTGGAAGGCAGTTTTACCCACTGTTAGTTGCACATGGATAGTCTCTGATGCTTCGTGCTTTGCCACCAACCTGGAGGTGTGGGTATCTTTGATGAATATCGATACTCCCCCTCCTTTTGTGGTTTGGTCGAAGTTTTGGGGCCGAAAAGCATGGTATGAGGTATAACCTGGTTGTGCTGGGGTGCTCTTGGGACGCCTGAACCAGATTTCTGTTACTGCACAGATATCGATGTTCTGCATGCTAAGGAGAGTTTCGAGTGTATGCATCTTGAGGTTTAGACTTCTGGCGTTGAGTAGCATTACTCTTAGTTTCTTATCTCTTGTGATACCTATGGAGGTGGGTTTGTCTTTTGAGCCTTGCCTAAAAAAGTCACTATGGGGGTAGCAAGAGCCTTTGCCAATACCCGAAAGCCCAGGGGTGACAGGTGCAAGCCGTCCCTAGCGAAGCTTCGTGGCTTGTCGAGCACATCATCCCAAGCTGACAGGCATTGGATCCCCTTTGAATGACAGCAGTACTTAAGCCAATTGTTGAAATTGATTATCTTGTCTTCATATTGTGGCATCATTCTTGGTGAGGGTAAGATGCTACTCAAGGTCAGGGTCATACCGGCCTGGGCCACATGCTCAGAGAGCTCCTCTATGTATCTTTTCATGTAGTTCAGGGAGGTACATCTCAGGTCATTCACACCAGCATGGACAATGACTGAGTCATATTTGTAATTGCCTTGGAGTGACCTGAGTGCTTGTGTTATGTGGCGGATCCTAGCACCCAACAGGCTGTTCACCGTGACCCTCTCCTTGTTCAGCCTGGTGAGCGAGACGTCAGTGTGCCTGACGATAGAGTCACCTATTACAAGTGTATCAGGTGTGTTGTTTAGTCTTAAGGGCTGTGAGTGTGCGGCACACTGGCTTTGTGAGATATGTGTTGCATGTGTTTTGTTTTGGGGTAGCGGTTGCTTGGGTGTCTGCTTTGGAGGTCTCTGCTGCTTAGGCAGATTTTTATTTAGAGCCTCAGAGTATGTTTTTGTGTGATTATGTGTTGGTTTGCTGTCGTGGTAGGTCTATGTGAGACTGGAATTGTAGTGAGTGTGGTTTCCTTCCCCTCCTGACTGGTTATGCCAGTACTGAGTTGAGAGAGCTTAGCCTCAAGTTTGGCTGTATGGTTGCATCTTTCACATGTGTTGGAATTTGTTGGGAGGAGGAGAGGGTTGTCTGTGTACATGATGCAGTTGTAAGATTGCCTCAAAATTCCGAGATTCATCAGCTGGACCGGAGAGGAGATTGACAACTGACCTTTGGACATGCTAGAATAATATTGGGAATTCCTTTATAATTGAAAACAAGGGCCAGTGGGGAGTGAGGGTGTAGTGCTTTTAATTTTTAGTGCTGACTTATATAATTGCTTTAGTGAGCAAGTGCCAGGTAACTTAAGTACAATGTGTTACAGGTAACTTAAATGCAAAAACGACAAACAGTAACTTTCTTTCAAGTGAAACAAGGAAATAAGTACAGTAAGCAATGCAGATATCACTAGTGATCCACAGAAGCACTGAGAAGCCGCGTATTAGGTGGAATTAGCATTCCAGGGAAATAACAAGCAAGCAAACAACAAACATATAAACAAAGCTAGATTCAGCAGGCCTGGATCTAGTCTATGCTACAGCAAACAAGGTGTACCAATTTCAGTAAGATACAGTTCAAATATTCAGGCACTATAAATCTTTAACCAGAAATTCCCAGCTCAGAAGGGCAGAGTCCAGCCTCTTCTCCCACAAGACTGCAGACCACGAACCTTCTTAATGTAAAATAACTGGCCTGAAGCCCAAGTGCTTAAACCAGAACTAATACACTGTAAGAATAACAGACACTGGGCTCTCAATCAGCAGTTCACAACTTAGAAGGATGAAAGCTACCTGTCCTGCCACCACAGTGCATGCCACAAACCTTCCTAATGTAAAACAACTGGTCTGAAGCCCAAGTGCTTAATCCAAAAGACTTAGAATGATAGCTACACTTTAATCAAGTTACTACCAAGCAGTAATAAATACAATTGAATACTTTAGAGAATGCCTGGATTAGTGCTCAAGTTACAAAAACAAAGTTAGATCCAGCAAGCCCAAATCCAGTCTATGCCACAGCAAACAAGGCGCATCAACTTCAGCAAGAAGCAGTTCAGTTATGCATGCACTATAAGCCTTTAACCAGAAATTATCAGCTCAGAAGGGCAAAACAACTGGTCTGAAGCCCAAGTGTTTAAGCCAAGTGTTTAAACCAAAAGGCTTAGAATGAGTTACACCAAGCAGTAATAAATACAATTGAGTACTTTTAAGATGATGCAAAAGTAAAATAAAGTAGGTAGAAACACAAGTACAGTAAAAGCAGATGAAATTTTTTTTTTCTGAACAAGTGCTGAGATCAAAGAAACAGATTTGAGTGCTGAAACTAGAAAACTGGCTAGTTATAAGAAAAAAAAACTAAGCTAGAAGGCTTCCCTCCAACACAGAAGGGCTTGGGGGATCAGAAGCCTACAAATAGTCTATACCACTTAAGAGGAAAGGCAGGAAACAAGCTTAAATTTTTATTTTTTTTCTGTTTCCCAGATGCTCTCTTTGTACACAGTAGGAGTGCTGAAATCAGAATATGATCTCACTGCACTCAGTTGAGTGAGCAAATGAGATGGGCCCAGAAGGAGTATCCAAACACAAATTTACAAGAGGGTCGGGCAGTTTCAAGGCCACTAAGATTAACACCAAAACAAAAACAGGGAGGGTGAGTGGGACTACCTGAAGAGCAGAGTCAAAACTTCCAGTTCAGTTAATATTCCTGCAACACAGTTAAAATCAATTTAAATACTGTATTTTTGAAAATAAAAGTGCAGATAAAGGTACTAAAATTCTCTTATACGTCCAGTTGAATACAGCTAGTTCTTAGCCGGCCAAAGCTGAGGTTTATAAGCAGAAAATATTTCACACTGTACCACTTAAATAGGCAAGGACAGAAAGTCAAAGAATGTGGCTACCCCCACACCTGTAATTACTAGCAAATAACAAAATTCAGCAAACACTGACTAACTTCCAGTTCAGTTAATATTCCTGCAACACAGTTAAAATCAATTTAAATATTGTATTTTTTGAAAAAAAAAGTGCAGATAAAGGTACTTAAATTCTCTTATACGTCCAGTTGAATACAGCTAGTTCTTAGCCGGCCAAAGCTGAGGTTTTTAAGCAGAAAATATTTCACACTGTACCACATAAATAGGCAAGGACAGGAAATCAAAGAATGTGGCTACCCCACACCTGTAATTACTAGCAAATAATAAAATTCAGCAAACACTGACTAACTTCCAGTTCAGTTAATATTCCTGCAACACAGTTAAAATCAATTTAAATACTGTATTTTTTGAAAAAAAGTGCAGATAAAGGTACTTAAATTCTTTTATACATCCAGTTGAATACAGCTAGTTCTTAGCCGGCCAAAGCTGAGGTTTTTAAGCCGAAAATATTTCACAGTGTACCACTTAAATAGGCAAGGACAGGAAATCAAAGAATGTGGCTACCCCCACACCTGTAATTACTAGCAAATAAAAAATTCAGCAAACACTGACTAACTTCCAGTTCAGTTAATATTCCTGCAACACAGTTAAAATCAATTTAAATACTGTATTTTTTGAAAAAAAAGTGCAGATAAAGGTACTTAAATTCTCTTATATGTCCAGTTGAATACAACTAGTTCTTAGCCGGCCAAAGCTGAGGTTTTTAAGCAGAAAATATTTCACACTGTACCACTTAAATAGGCAAGGACAGGAAATCAAAGAATGTGGCTACCCCCACACCTGTAATTACTAGCAAATAATAAAATTCAGCAAACACTGACTAACTTCCAGTTCAGTTAATATTCCTGCAACACAGTTAAAATCAATTTAAATACTGTATTTTCTGAAAAAAAGTGCAGATACAGGTACTTAAATTCTCTTATACGTCCAGTTGAATACAACTAGTTCTTAGCCGGCCAAAGCTGAGGTTTTTAAGCAGAAAATATTTCACACTGTACCACTTAAATAGGCAAGGACAGGAAATCAAAGAATGTGGCTACCCCCTCACCTGTAATTACTAGCAAATAATAAAATTCAGCAAACACTGACTAACTTCCAGTTCAGTTAATATTCCTGCAACACAGTTAAAATCAATTTAAATACTGTATTTTTTGAAAAAAAAAGTGCAGATAAAGGTACTTGAATTTTCTTATACGTCCAGTTGAATACAGCTAGTTCTTAGCCGGCCAAGGCTGAGGTTTTTAAGCAGAAAATATTTCACACTGTACCACTTAAATAGACAAGGACAGGAAATCAAAGAATGTGGCTACCCCCACACCTGTAATTAATAGCAAATAATAAAATTCAGCAAACACTGACTAACTTCCAGTTCAGTTAATATTCCTGCAACACAGTTAAAATCAATTTAAATACTGTATTTTTGGAAAAAAGTGCAGATAAAGGTACTTAAATTCTCTTATATGTCCAGTTGAATACAGCTAGTTCTTAGCCGGCCAAGGCTGAGGTTTTTAAGCAGAAAATATTTTACACTGTACCACTTAAATAGGCAAGGACAGGAAATCAAAGAATGTGGCTACCCCCACACCTGTAATTACTAGCAAATAATAAAATTCAGCAAACACTGACTAACTTCCAGTTCAGTTAATATTCCTGCAACACAGTTAAAATCAATTTAAATACTGTATTTTTTGAAAATAAAAATGTGCAGATAAAGGTACTTAAATTCTCTTATATGTCCAGTTGAATACAACTAGTTCTTAGCCGGCCAAAGCTGAGGTTTTAAGCAGAAAATATTTCACACTGTACCACTTAAATAGGCAAGGACAGGAAATCAAAGAATGTGGCTACCCCCACACCTGTAATTACTAGCAAATAATAAAATTCAGCAAACACTGACTAACTTCCAGTTCAGTTAATATTCCTGCAACACAGTTAAAATCAATTTAAATACTGTATTTTTTGAAAATAAAAATGTGCAGATAAAGGTACTTAAATTCTCTTATACATCCAGTTGAATACAGCTAGTTCTTAGCTGGCCAAAGCTGAGATTTTTAAGCAGAAAATATTTCACACTGTACCACTTAAATAGGCAAGGACAGGAAATCAAAGAATGTGGCTACCCCCACAACTGTAATTACTAGCAAATAATAAAATTCAGCAAACACTGACTTCCTCCTGCTTCACCACAGTCAATGCAGGGTGTCCTACATTTAAACACGTGTTGTAATTGTGGTCAGACTCGACATTGGTGAAATGAGTGTCCCATAGTTGGATAGCAAGTGAGTTCATCAAATGTTCAAGTACCACAGCAGATGAAAAGAAACCCTCCTGTATGGAATACTGCTTGGCAGCCATCTGCATGGCAACAAAAGCATTAGGACAGCCATAAGCAGGAAGCACTGTTATTTTAGCTGATATCACTTGACCAGGATGATGCTTTTTGTCAATGTTACAGTGCAAAATTCATCTATTCATTTCTCGCCAATACAGGATCCACTAGATCTGTAATTACTTCAACAAATCCTGTGCAATTTCCTCTTTCTGAAAATATGATTTGGGGTGTGGGTACGTCTAGAGTTCCTTTACACTACCCAGAAACACAATCTGTTGCTTTTCAAATTGGTCCACTAAAAGATCAACATGCTTTTATTCTAGGAAGTTCTACCTCCTTAAATCTATTAGTTAGAGAGTTATTGTATAAATTGAGATGTGCTGTTTATTGCACACCAGATGGTATATTTCCAGACATTCCTAATGAACCCCTAGGATTGTACTCAAATAACATTTGAACAGAGAAGATGCCCTTTTTGCCATTTTATCATGAGAGCAAAATGTAGAAAATGCTAATTTGGAGGAATTACAAATAATACCTCCATAGCTCTGGGCTACTCATGAAAATTAGGTAGGGCTCATAAAAGATGCAGACATTGTGTGTATAACTTTAAAACCTTATGAGCACCTGCCTAGGCTGCCTATGGTAGCTTAGTATCCTTTGTCAGTAGAAGCAGGAAGAGGATTCAAACCTGTCATTGTCCTAACTCACCATCCTTTTAACCAGTTAAGTAACCAAGAAAAAATACATATAGATTTTTACAAGATTTGCAAGCAGTGAATGCAGTATTGGTACCAACATTTCCAGTCATTCCTATTCTTGCAACAGTACTGAGTTCAATTCCATCAGATGCCGCAATTTCTCAGTGATAGAAACTTCATCTGCTTTCTTTGTCATCCCTCTACATCCAGATAGCAAACATCTGTTTGTATTTACTTGCAAAGGACAACAGTATACTTTGACTAGATTACCACAATGGTATGTAAAATCAGCCACCCTTTTCTCAAGAGAAGTGAAAAGAAGATTAAATTTCCCTGTGTATCTACTTTAATTCATTATGTAGGTAATCTACTTTTAGCTTCAAAAACTTCAAGTGACTGTAAAAAGGTTACTATTGTTTTATTTATTTATTTTTGACTCAGCAGAATTAGCATTATGAGTTAATAAAGGCAAACTGCAATTATGAAAGTCACAGGTGCGGTACTTGAGACATTTTATTTTAGTAGATGCTAGACAGATTTTGCCTTTATGTATTGCTGTAATGCAAACTGCACCATTCCTTACTAAGCTTTCCTAGAATTGTCAGGTTACTGTTGACAATGGATTTCTAATTATGCAGAAGTAGTGCAACCTTTATTAGAGTTGTTAAAGAAAGATACACCTGAACCTTTACCCTGGCAAGATTTTCTTGAACAAGCTTTTGTACAATTAAAAACATTACCCATAAATCCTCCTGCACTTGGGTTACCAGATTATTCTAACAGATTTTTTCTTGCTCTGTAGTGAAAGAGATAAATCAGGACTAGGATTATTAGCAATTCTAGATTTATTGCTTATTTTAGCACTAATCTTGAGCCTGTAGCTGCAGACCTCTCCCACTGCCTACAGGTGGTGGTCATGACAACATGGTTAATATAGCAATAACCCACGCCTGGGTGTGGCTAATGCTGGATTTACCCACGGTTGGCGTGGTTTGGTCATGAGGTCGAAGCCCGAGGGACCAAACAAAGCCAACCATGGGTAAATCCAGCATTACCCACACCCAGAAGTGGGTTATTGCTATTATGCAATGACATTATTTAAGAAAAAAAAAAATTAATCTTCTTAAATAATGGCATGGTATAATGCCTCCTTGCTGCCCTTCCGCAGCTGTCTGGTATTCCGCGGCAGTTCTGATGTACTGCACATGGGTATGCTTACGCAGTACATCAGAGCTGTGGGCAAAAGCAACGGAGAAAGCAAGATCTCCATTGCTTTTTACTGTTTCGATATGTTAAATGGGTTTAACATAGTGAGACAGCTTTAAAATAAGCAACGGAGAATCTCCATTGCTTATTTTAAAGCTGTCTCGCTATGTTAAACCCATTTAACATAGCGAGACAGTTTTGAAAAAAGCAACGAAGAAAACAAAATCTCCATTGCTTTTTACAAACTGTTTTACTATATAGGGAGACAGCTTTAAAATAAGCAACGAAGATCTCTCCGTTGCTTATTTTAAAGCTGTCTCGCTATGTTAAACCCATTTAACATAGCGAGACAGGTTTTAAAAAAAAAAGCAATGGAGAAAGCAAGATCTCTGTTGCTTTTTACACACTATGTCACTATGTTAAAGGAGTTTAACATAGCGAGACAGCTTTAAAAAAAGCAACGGAGATCTCCGTTGCTTTTTTTAAAGCTGTCTCCCTATGTTAAACTCCTTTAACATAGCGAGACAGTGTTTTAAAAAAAAGACTTATACTAATGGAAAAAGTCCGGGCAACCGGACCTTTTTCCATTAGTATAAGTCGATTTACAACGTGCATGCTGACCAATCAGTGTGCACGTTTTGGAATATTAATGGGGGGTCATGGTATAATGGAATTGTTAGCTGCTCTATGTCTCAGGCATGAGATTTATGTGGCAGTTTTGCATTCCTTAGAAGCTTTGTTACTGATGACTAAAACACAATATCTATCTGTACTAGCATGATTGTCTAAACATGAGTTGCCTGGACTTAATAATCCTTCTTTACAGATTGTTCAATATCCACCACTTAATCATGCTTCCTCAATTCTTACAGTGGAAGAAGAAGAACTTCATGATGATTGAATTGTTACCAATATTGAGTTTCCTCCTAGGTTAGATTTGAAAGATGTTCCTTTGCAGAATCCAGATCTAATTCTTTTCATAGATGATTCATGTGTTTGAGGAGAAGATGGTAAACTCATAGCAGGTTTTCCACTTCTACACAAGACAGAATTTTATTATCTGGACAATGAATGTAAATGTGTCTGCTCAAGTAGCTGAGATTGTAGCTGACAACATGGTACTCCTCCAATAAATTACTTAGGAAGCTTTAACAGCCACTGCAATATGGCTTGGTAAGTCACAACTCATGCTCAGCCCAAAAATGACCGAACTACTACTTTTTTTCCCAAATCCCTCTCTCTTAAAAAATAAGTAAATAAATAAAATCATGCCTCTCTTAATAATACAACACCTGAAGTCACTTCTCATAGCAAACTGTTAGGGTGATAGTGGATGATAATCTAACATTTGACCTGCATATACAAAATTGTATAAGAAAAACTCATCAAAAACTAGGGATGTTTTACAGGACCAAAACCATTTTCACTGATGCAACTAAAACTATACTTGCCACTATTTATCCCCCCCTCTTCTTTATGATGCTAACATCCTTACTAATGTCCAGGCTTCACAAAAATTAAAACTTGAACAATGTTATAACAAAAATTTGCAGCACACAGCCCTTTCAGACCTCACTGTATAGCACTAAAAAGCTTAAATTGGTTCGAACTGTCATATCAACTACCATATACACAACTTTTTACTACCTGTAAAGTTATTCACCATCTATCTGCCTGTCCAGCACTAAAAACATTCTACACAACTAATGTTCCCAGTCAGTCATTGCAATCCAGTGGCCAAAAACTCCTGTTTATCTACATACCTAACAAATTTGCTGGGCATTGTCTGTACTTATACAAGGTTGCTAAGGCCTGGAAGTCCTTACTTGTATGCATCAGGTCTAAATCTCTCTCCCATCTTTTAAAATCACTCTGAAAGACTTTCTGAGTATAATCTGGCTCTGTTCTTGCTTAAAACCAGGATAAACTATATCCCCAAATGTGAACCAGTACCCTTTCATTCCTTATACCTCCTTATTGTCCCTTTTTCACTTATTTCCTTACTGCTATTTAATTCTGCTCCTGGGCTTTCTCTCTAAATACACCATAAGCCTGTTTTTCCCTCACTTCATATTGTAATTCCTGTTCTTATTAGACTAACCTACCTTTAATTTCTCTACAAACTGTCTACAATTTCTCTAAATATTAAAATATTTGTTTTATTTTTGAAGATTGTATAAATGAGGTTTGGGAACAGACCAATTTGTCCAGGGACATCTTTAAGTGGGGGGGGGGGGTTAGATAAATAGAGTAGCACTAATTAGAAGGATAGGGGGAGGATAGGGTAAAATAGGAATGGATAATGTTTGGGAGGAAGAGAAGTATGGGTAGGGAGGGACTTAAAGGATGTTAGGCAAGTGTAACTGGAGTAGGAGTCACATTTTGGCATGAGCTTGCTAAGGCAAGCTTACGTCCCAGATGACCTGAGTTATTTTGGGAGAACAGGTAGGCTTTGGGTAAGGACAGAGCATTGTGAGTGATTTATTATTATTTTTTTTTTTTGTGTGTGTCTGATTGGAGGGGTGGCTGCTTATAGTGAGTAGGGTGTGGGTTGGTGGTACAGTTTTAGTGAGGTGTTAATGGAGGGTTCTGTGAGGAAGTGCAGCTTCTATGAGGCATTATGTTGATTGTGGCCTCAAGCTTTAGTTGGCTTTGAGTTTAGTGCTTTGTAGTTGGGCCTCGCATGACTTGTGGGGTTTTTGTTCTGTCTATGGCCGTCTTGGGTTGGTGTAACACATTGGTAAGAAAGATCGTTAGTCACATTGGTGGCGATGGGCTGTTCCTGGTTTGGGAAGTAAAAAGTTTGTGTGAGGTGAGGATCGCTTTTCCATCTACAGATGCATGTCTGGGGCTGAGAAATGACCTCGGGTTTGGCCTAAGCATGATATCTCAATCTAGTGGCAGGCTTTGTTGTCCAGATTTCTCAAGAGTGTCCAGATTTGCTTTGCCTATCCTTGTATTCCTGAACTCCATCAGTGCATCCATTTTAGTGTGTCTGTTTTAAAAAAAAAAAAAAAAAAAAACTTGTTCAGCATCCCTCACAGCTGCGCAGATTTAATGGTAAGGCCAGGCCATGAAGCATAGTAACTGCATTAATTTAGAGCAGGAAGTTGTTGTCTGGTATAGTTTACAGCTGTGCATTAATGTTAGTATACATTTTTTTTTTCATGATTATTACGACTGTTATATTCAAGGATTAGCATGTTGGTTTTTTCAAGTTACGGAAATGTTGTTGGTCACGAGTTGATCCATATTTCAACATTACTTAACAAATTGGATGCTGCACGATTGTGGAGGCATTAGTAATTTGCATTATGTGGGCTGCTTACACTGTACTTGCCTTTCGTACTGGTAGTACAAAGTAAAAGTTTTTACGCTAGTAAGCAGACAATACAGAACTTCCCAGAAATGGGCACAGTTTAGCCTGAGGGACTGGTAGATAAGCTAATAGAAGGAATTAACTTGTGAGGTGATAATATACAGAATGCCCATTAAGTCATCTGTTTGTAATCCAGTTGGGGGGTTGAGTACTCAGGGCAGCATCAGCATGCATTGGTGGTGAGGGTGTTGTAAGGAGCTTTCAGCATTCAGGGAGGTTGAGAGAACCGCAAATTAATTTTTTTTTTTTTTTTGCGGGCTTTAGGCTGGTAGTGTGAGGCATGCCTGAGGTAATGGTGTAGTCCGCGCATGCGTGGGGTTGCTGAATCTGGTCTCATTTAACCATTTAACTTTGCTACCTTTTTTTTTTTTTTTTTGTTCATCTTGCTTTCTGTAAAGCCAAAGTGGATACGAAATGGCCTGAAGCTATGATCAATGCTTGAAGTTATTTCTGTTGTGTGGATGAGAAATTATTTTTCCTACTCTTTTCAAACACCTTTCTCTGTGTTTTTGGGGTGTGTCAAGTGATGCAACATCTTTCTATGTGTCATTCAGTGTGATTGGGTCAATATAAAGCCTCTGGGTCTGAATGATTTTAAGTAAATGTGAGGTGCTTGTCTTGTTGAAATCAGTTCTTTGGCAGGATTGTGGGGGATGTGGCTTCGGTGGGGCATGTGGGAAGAGTGGATGGTGTGGCATCCCTCAAGTGAGGATGTCTATTCCAGTTTGCTTTCTTTAATATTCTACTATTCTACATACCAGCTTCTCCTGCCTTTTTTTATTTGTGTGGGTTCCATCTTGGTAATCTGTTTAGCTATAGGTAACTTTGTTTTCTAGTTTGTAAAGTGTTTTTGTTTCTTCTATATCTTCCCTCAAGATCTTCCTTCATTGCCGAGTCCTGTGGTTTGGACATCTGTGGTGGTGTTTCTATATAAAAAAGGAAAGGAATGGAATTGGGGTGTTACTGACTGCTGCCTGACTTGCTGATGATAAGATTTGGTTGATAGAAACTTTGTCCCCCTTCGGGCTATTGCTTCGCACAGTCTTGCTTTTAGAGTGTGAGGAACTGCTAGTGGCTTGTTAGAGGCTGTGAGTTTTGTTAACAGATGGCCTCTTGTGCCTTTGTGGAACGGCAGTAACCATAGCACAGGGGCTGGCCTATTTCTCAATTTACTGATTTTGCATGTGCTCTGATTTTCACAGTATGTCTGGAATTGGATTTTATGTGCTGGTCTATGTCATGGAATTGCCTGTCAGATAGGTTGGTGGCAGATCATTAGACACTTCAGTTGGGGGTGGTGGCAGGCATTTAATTTTTGGAGGTTCATGTTGTTGCACGACTTGCTCCACTTGCTTTCTGAGCTTGTAACTAGCAGTATCCAAATATGGGTGTGTGTGTTTTGTGTTTTTCTTTTATCAATTAGGTTAGCTGTGCATTCTTACTGTGGTGTTGCACTGAGACGTATGGTGCTCAAGCACTTTTCCTGCTAGTTGCAGTATGGGGACATTACATTTGTCCACAGCAGACACAGAATTTTACCCCATAATTGAGGCCATTCTGCATACTCTGCAGAGTCTCGATGAAGTCCCCAGACCTGATAGCTACCTTAATCCAGACAATAAGGGGTGGTTGCAGGATAAGGTTGCATCATAGACAGAAGGTGAAGGACTTCATTCCCGTCATTGGTTAAGGGTCATTAGGGGGCTGAGAGCCCACAGGTATAAAGGAGTTTAATTGGTAAGCACAATACCATTAAGAACACTGGCATTTGTAATGTACATGGTATGCAGTACACGTGAGTGGCTTTTGTATGTTATGGGGGTATTTCACTTGTTGTTTTAGGCATTTTAACTGTCAGTGTGCATGTTGGGTTACAGATATTTATAGAACAAATCATGGGGTGAAGCTGTGAATGTTGCACACTCCTGAGGAAGGGGGCTGTGGGCTAGTGTAATGGTTGTGCAGTTGATGAAAAAGCTAGACCCCTGGCAGTGCTTAATGTTGTCATTAAGAAGTTTTGTTTGTGCTGGGAATTTGCATTTTCCTTTCTTTTGTAGGTGGGAAGAGCAGCATGGGCTCTGGTCTGTGACCTGAAGGAAGTGGGCTCAAAAGGTGATGGAGGCATTTACAGTGGATGTCCCAGTCACTAGAGTGCTGCGCATGGAGGTCGTAGATGGAGGAGGGCAGAGTATACAACACTCAGTGGCCTATAGCAAGCGGATTTGAAAGGTAACTCATTTTACTGGGATTGAGGTCTGGTTTGCTGGAATGATGAACAATAGGGTCATAGGTTATCTCCCCTCCAGTACTCATTACAGCACACCAGAGTTGGTGCAGTTTAGGTAATGTAGGGGCAAGTGAGGAGGAGGTCTGAGTGGTATTCTTGGGGTGCATTTATAGTTACTCATTCAGTTTTACCCTTCAGGGATAATATGTTGGAGTTCTTGGCTGCACATCATAGGTAAGTTTTCAGGACCTAGTTCATGGGGGACTTGGGTGAAAGGGGTATACTTTCACTGTACAGTTTTTTCCAGGATGTTTGAATTGTGGTTTTCCAAGAAAGGCACAAGTGATTTACCAGTAGGTGCTCATTAAACTATGTTAGGCTTGTTGCGGTAGGGAGTAGTGTGGAGGCAAGTGAGGCTGAGGTGAGTTAAGGGCAGAGTGGAGGGGATAGATGGGGTTGTTTAGGGTAGTATGGAATTGTCCACAAGAGGAGTGGAGTAACAATATGGTTATGGGTTGGATGTTGAGGGCATGATAGTTGGTTTGATATTTTTGTGGAAAGGTTAAGCAAAGGGGTTGCTTAGTGGCCAGTGTTAATTTGATTGGATGTGGCATCCGGGAGGGGTGGTTGTCAGAGGGATGTATATGATCGGGTTTCCCTTTATGGTTAAGGGAAGGGTTGGGCAGTGCATTGTAAAGAGTGTTCATTGGGATTTGCATTTGCTACAAATTGGATGTTGGGTTGTGGGGTATAAGTTGGGGGGTTGGTTTGGTGGTTGGATGGCAGGAAGGATTATTATGGTATGTTAATAAGTGTTTGTTTTGTATTCGTTAAGGCATTTCAAGGTGGTAGTGTAAGGGAAAGGGAGGATAATGTATGTTGAAGGCAAGTTATAGCAGAGTTTGATATTTGCTTAGGGGTAGTTTTGGGCTCTTACTGGTGGGAGGGTCGGCACCAATTTTAGGTGGTGGAGTAGTTACTAGGATGATGTCTGTAAGGTTTTGATGAACAAGCTGGCTTCAGATAACTTAGATTCCTTAATCCAGAGTGCACTGCATGCTGCTCTTATTTAAGAGGGACATGGGTGATTGCATCCCCTGTCCAAAGGGATATAGGTAGAACTGCAGAGGGTAATTTACATCTCAGGTTTGGTAATAGGCTATAATAGCATGACTATGGATTTTTTTTGTTGTTGGGAACTACTTGGTTGGGAAAAGAGTGATATATTTATTTATAGAATGGGCCTTTTAAATGCAATCAATTGTTTTATTTCACATGGGTATCAGTTGTATCATGACTCTGTGAGATGTGGAGGAAATCTTATGGGTAGTTTTGTTAACACATCTTTATGTGTGAATGAAGTATTTACAGTGTTTTTCTTTTACAGCTCTCTCTGAGGTTGCAAATGGAGATGGGCTGTCTGGGCATTACTTGATAGGTTGAAGGAAGGTGGCTTCAACAAGCGAGAGAGGGGGTCAAGGATGATGTCGGTTGATGAAGTGGTGTGAAAAGAGTCATGGTCTTCCAGCAAGGCAGCCACATATGGAATTGTTTGTTATATTTTCTTCCATAGTTACAACAAATATTTTTTTTTTTTGGGTGGGGAGCATCAGGAGAGAATTTACATTGCATTATTGGTAGCTGGGATTTTTTCTCAGATTGGATCAGGTAGGGTTGCAGCCTTCAGGGGTAGGGGATTAGTGGGTTGCATTGAGTAAATGAGTTCAGGTGATGAGCTAGATGGGGTGTCCTTGCATGGGAAGTGTGGCTTTGATTTAAAGTACTTGAAGGAGAGAAAGGGTATGGTTTATTTTCTACATTCTGGACGGAGTTGGCATGTCACTAATCTTGTTTCGAGCAGGTGGCATAGGGCTTTTTCAAGTTTTGTATATTGCTGGTGGCATTCAAGGGTACTGATAGAGCTATGAGGAGTCACATTGCTAAAGCATTCATGGGGTTTACGTGTCTTAATGTTTATAATGGGTAGTTGGTGCTGGCAAGGCAGTTATTAAATGGTATTTGAAAGTTTTCAGGTTGTTTCTACATGTTATTGGGCAAGTAAAAGGGGTTGCTATGGGAAGAATAGTTTGAGTGGTTGGAGGTTGAGTATTCCTGCTCCAGTGGCAGGTTATGCCCTGGTAATCATTAAGTAATTGCTAGGGACTGGTAATGTCCTGGTAATTATTGTACACTGAATGATGTTTGGCCTTATCCCTTAATGGTGGCTAGATGATGGAAGTTTGGTGGAGAGAGGGGGAACAGCCTGGTCAGGATGGTGGGCGGAGAAGAGGGGCAGGCTTTCCCTCTTCTGTTCCTCCTCTGGTGTTGGATGGTTAATTCAATAAGTTGGGAAAAGAAAGTTCATGGTTATGCTGCTTGATAAATACATAAGTAAGCAGAGGAAGCTGCTTATTGGTTGATGGTGTGCTGCAATAAATGGTAACAGAAGTGAGCAGGTATGTTGCCTCATAAGTAAGTGAGTAGAGGTATGGATGCTGCTTACTAATCAGGGTGAGCAGGTTTACGCTGCCCTGCCCTATGATAACATTACATGGATGTTATTTCACCTGTATCATGTTTGGTTGAAATGAATAAACATTGGTTAACATTTATGTTTATGGAATTTTAATAGAGGCCATCAAATGTCATTCAGTGTGATGTGTTTCTTGAAGGGGACCAGGACAAATGAGGTTTGGGATCAGACCAATTTGTCCAGAGACATCTTTAAGGGGTGGTTAGATAAATAGAGTAGCAGGAAATGGGAGGATAGGGGGAGGATAGGGTTAAATAGGAATGGATAAGGTTTGGGAGGAAGTGAGGTAGGGGTAGGGAGGGGCTTAAAGGATGTTAGGCAAGTGCAACTGGAGTAGGAGTCACATTTTGGTGTGAACTTGCTATCCGTTCTCCCTACCCCTTTTTATTAGTGGGGATGTGATTATGTGTAGTTTGGATAGGGCGGAGAAGAGGGGCAGGCTTGCCCTCTTCTGTTCCCCCTCTGGTGTTGGATGGTTAATTCAATAATTTGGGAAAGGAAAGTGAGTGGTTACGCTGCTTGACAAGTACATAAGCAAGCAGAGGAAGCTGCTTATTGGTTGATGGTATAATGCAATAAATCATAACGGAAGTGAGTGGGTACACTGCTTCATAAGTAAGTGACTGGAGGTATGGATGCTGCTTTACTGATCAGGGTGAGCAGGTTTACGCTGTCCTGTCCTATGATAATGTTACATGGATGTTATTTCACCTGTATCATGTTTGGTTGAAATGAATGAATATTGGTTAACATTTATATTTATGGAATTTTAATAAAGGTCATCAAATGTCATTCGGTGTGATGTGTTTCTTGAAGGGGACCAGGAAAATAATTGTTCTTAAAACGTTTTGTCTTAATTTGGAGCTTTTATCCATGGGCCTCCGCTGAAAATAGGCTTCTACCCAGTCAGACTTTCCCAGTAATTAAATGTCAATAAATAAACAAAATAAATAAATTATTGAAGTCTGCAAGACTGACAAAGATCAATCAGTAGCAATTTTCATAGATTCTTGGTATGCTTTTGGAGCAGTTCATGATTTTGGAACACTTGGGAAAAAGTAAGGTTATTTAACATCAGCAGGAACTATTGTTTGTTTTTTTAATGATTTATTAGATACTTTATTCTTACAAAGAGAGATTGCTATGGTAAAGTGTGCCACATGTAAAACTGATGATTATTTTGTAACAAAGGGGAATACTTTTGCAGATATGGTAGAAAGACAAGCTGGATTGTCTTATCCTGTTCAGGCTATAACTTTGCAGCAACTGAATGAAACTAACAGCAATTTTACTTTGCAGGACTTCTTACCTTTTCAGAATCAGACAGGGGGCTCTGAAGAATGAGGTGGATAAGCAATGACTGCAGCCAATTCCTAGATCTTCCACAGATGTGTGACTAGTAGCACCTACCAAAAGTTCTTAAATCAGTTAGTAAAAGGCTATCATTTACCTTTTCATTTAGCAAAAATGCATTAATAAAAAGATTTTCACTGATTAGTATGCCTTTCATGTTTCAGAAGTTGGTCAGCATTTTGTGAATACTTGTACAGTTTGTTTAGAGCACTGCAACTATTCAATCATTGCAAAAAGCCTTGGAGATCATTTTCTCATCTGCAATGAGATTGTATTGAGCTTCTTCAAGTGCAAACTTTTGATATGAATTAGTTATTTTTGACATT
Organism: Protopterus annectens; assembly: GCF_019279795.1. Classification (NCBI taxonomy): domain Eukaryota; kingdom Metazoa; phylum Chordata; order Ceratodontiformes; family Protopteridae; genus Protopterus; species Protopterus annectens. Next base: position 1,324,316,556 of record NC_056733.1, read on the forward strand.
TTTTTTTCTGGATGGGTAAGGCCATATCCTTCTGTGAAAGACTTTCATCAGTCTAAAGACACTGACCAATATAAACCAACAAATTAGAGAGCTGGTGAAATCTACCAAAACAAACTGTGAGGAAAAGATAGCCTCCCAGATGTAAGATAAACATAAGGCTTTTTAAATTATGTTTGTAACCTCAGCAGAAATGCTTAGCAATGTGCTGAGTTAATCATGAATGCCAACACTTTCACCCAGCCTGAAACTATAGCAAACCTGCTGACTGACAAGTTCATTTCAAACTTCTCCCCACCATTACCTCCTACCACACCCAAAGAAACACTTGCAACCATCCCCCTGCCAGTCATTACAATGGAATGTGTTTTTACTGTGCTTGCTAAAGCCAAAAACACAGCCTCCATGGGTCTCAACAACATTCCAGGATGCTTCTTAAATAGCTTAAAAAAGAATCTATCATAGGTTCATAGGTTCATAGGTAGGTACTAGGCTATTGGCCCTATACAAGCCTAGCCAAAAAGGTACCCTGGCTTTCGCCACCCAAGAAAATTATTTTCCTGTGCCCCTGTCAAGCAGAACCACAGAAGTGATCCCTGGGGTGAATTTCCTATTACCCATCCAATCATCAAGATTTTTCTTGAAGAGTGCTAATGAGGAGCTCTGTTTGACATAGATAGGTAGTCTGTTCCAGAATATGGAAAGTCTCTGGGACAGGAATCTATCCCTCCAGCATGTTATGTTTATTGTGGTGACAAGGTTTAGGTCCCTAGAGTGTGTAGCTCAGAGGGATTGGGATTTCTTTAAGTGGAGCATGTCCAACAGTTCTGGGTTTGACATAGCTTTGTATGTTAGGCAGAGATCGCCTCTGAGTAGGCGATATGCGATGGAGTAAAGCTGGATTTTTTTGAGGTGGTCTGCGTACGGCATCTGTTTGAGGCCAGTAATCCTCTTTGTGAAGTATTTTTGTGGCCTTTCCAGTTGTTGTAGATGTCTTGTTGAGGTACATAACAAAAGGGGCGTTGTACTCTATAACGGGTCTAATGAGTGATGAGTAGAGAGGAACAATGACCTCTGTTTTTCTGGATGAGAAACCTTTTGTGATGAGGAGTGCTACGTAGAAGGATTTCCTGACCACTGTGGAGATGTGATTATCAAAGGAAAGACTACTGTCCACGTGCCCCAAGGTCTCTTATCACACTTTCAGTGTTAAGTAGACTACTGCCTATGTGATAGTTCATTTGTACAGAGTTTTTACCAAAGGGGATGACAATGCACTTTTTGGCATTGAGCTTGAGATCATGGCTTTGACACCAGGCATCTGTATCAGTGAGGCTCTTCTGTAGGATGTCCACATCATTAGGAGTTTTGATTATGGCTCCTAGTTTGCAGTCATCTGCAAATTTAGTTAGCCAAAGACCTTCTGTGTTAGCCTGTAGTTCAGAGAAGTAGATACCAAACAAGAGAGGACCCAGGACTGAATCCTGTGGTACTCCACTTGTCACTGGTCTGAAGTCTGATTTGGAGTCTGCTACTTTCACAGTGTGGGTTCTGTCAGTAAGCCAACTGACAACCCATCTTATGACATAGGGACTTATACCTAGTTTAATGAGTTTATCTATTATTCCAGAGTGGGGGATAGTGTTGAATGCCTTGGCAAGATCTCGATAGGCTGTGTGAACTACCTTACTCTCATCTATGGCTTTGGTGACTACTTAAAAGAAGTCTATCAGGTTTAGGAGACATGATCTGCCTTTTAAAAACCCAAACTGTGTGTGGTCCAGAGTATGGAGATCTCCAATGTCTTTGTTTATGAGTTCCATGATGATAGGTTCCATGGCCTTGCAGACCAGGCTCATCAAGCTAATGGGGCAGTATTTCCAGAATCTGTTGTGGCCCCCCCCTTTGTGGAGTGGGATAACCGTCACAGTGTACCATTCAATGGGCACAAAGCCTGAGGTGAGGCTATGATTGAACATGGTACTTAGCTGGGTGCCAGTTCATTCTGTAGTTCATGTAGAAGGCAGCCTAGGATGTTGTCAGGTCCCATGGATGCTGTGTTCTTGGCTTTGGAGAGTGAGGTTTTTACCTGTGCAGCCGTGATTACAGGAACTTTGCATTCTTCCTGTATAAAGATGGGCCCTTTAGGGGATGGGGGGGGGGGTAAAGTTAGCACTGAACCTATCTGCCAGGATGTTGGCAATATCAGTTGGTTCTGTATATTTAGTGTCATTGTGCTGTAACTCAGAGGAGATCTGAGTGTTGCCATTGAGATTCTTTACATAGCTATAAAATGCTTTGTAGATGTCTTTAGAATCAGTTGTGATTTTGTTTTCATAACTAGCTTTGGTGGATTTTATGAGGGATCTCAGCTTCTTACTGAGAGTGACCGGGAAGTTCCTCCAATCGTGGGATTTTACTCTTTTTTGCAACAGTTTCTTTCTTCTGTTGTAGAATAAAAAAGTAAGCCAAATATATACGAACACTATTATAAGATTAAAACAAAGGACCCTAAGAATGCCTTATACAAGCACATCAAAGAAGTAGGTGAACAACATGTTTTTTCTTTCACAATAATAGATCAAGAATTCAGCAGTCCTTTAGGGGGAGATTGGAAAACAAAACTAGCATGTAGGGAGAGTAAGTGGCAGATGTTAGTAGATGCCACCAGAACCCCAGGATTAAATGATTTCATTAGCATTAAACCATTCCTTAAATTGTGATGTATATTATTTAAATACATTATTACAGCAAGTTTATGGTAATTATTTCTTATTTATGTATATATTATTGTGGTAAATATTCATTGACATATATTAATTTATTTATTTATATTAATACAAGTCATCAGTTGATGTATTTTATCCATATTGATGGCAAGGGCCTTATATACTTACAATGAATTCATTACAAGTTATTTATAAAATATTTATTAATTCTATATATACATTAGTAGTTTTTAAACAATGAAAGGAATTTATACATTGTATAAAACATGTGGTATGCTTTATAATTGGGTTAACAGATGTTTTAAATATCCACCGAATTACGTAGAAAGAATGTATCATTAAATCAAACAGTACAGCTTACTTTATATGTTGTTTTACATATATAATGATATACCTTTAAATACTTGTGCAAGTTTGGTGCCATTTATTGTTTAAATTGAACAGAGAGTAGCACTGAATATTGTTCTGATGAAGTCTGCAATCGGCAGATGAAAGCGCTTAACATCGGAGAGTGTTATTTCAGTGCAGATTACTATCATTTCTAGTGGACTGTCTGCTCGTGGTGCTTCAGTTGTGTGTTTATCGTGTTTTCTTATTAAAGAATTTAACGGAGGAACTGCGTTTGCCTTTATTGCCACAATCCAACCAGTTGGCTTCTCGTTTCTTCTGTTGTAGAGTTTGTTTATGGCAGAAGACCACCAGATTGGCTTCCTTTTTTTGGAGGATGGCATCTTGGTTCTGTTAGGGATAGCACGATCCATGCACTCGTGTAAGTGCTTATAAAGTGCATTTGTGTAGGATTCAGCAGTCGTGCATGCATTGTCCATCTGCATGGGTGTCTTGAAGTTTGCCACTTCTTTCTTAAGAAGTGTGAAGTTGGCTTTCGAGAATTTTTTTACGGTTGTTTTCCTAATGGGGGGTGGGAGTGGGATGTGGATGTCTAGGGTGATTAGCTTGTGGTTGGATCTGACCAACGAGGAACTGACCTTTCGTGTGGAACGCCGGTCACCCATGTTGGTGATGACCAGGTCTAGGATATTGCAGCCCCTGGTGGGGGTATGGATAAGTTGATCCAAGGCGTTGGAATTGATGATTTGCAGAAAACGTTGAGCAAAAGAGTTGGTACATGAGTAGTTTTCCCAGTTAATGGTAGGGTAGTTGAAATCACCCAATTTTAGAGTGTTGGTTTGTACCATAATATTTTCCACTGTATCAAGAAAAGAGGAGTGGGAATCCTGGGGCATGGTGGGGGTCTGTAGCAAGCTACAATCTGGATTGCGGTTTTGCCCAGAATTAGTTGAACTTGGATAATCTTGGATGCATTATGCTGAGCAACTAGCTTGGAGGTGTGGATATCCTTAATGAATATGGACACACCTCCACCTTTAGTTGTTTCGGTCTGGGTTTAGTGACCGAAAGGTGTGGTATGAATTATAGCCTGATAATGCAAGGGTGCTCTCTGGAACTTTGAACCAGGTCACTGTCACTGCACAGATGTCAATGTTCTCCATTTTAAGGAGTGCCTCGAGTGAGTGCAATTTGAGGTTTAGACTTCTAGCATTGAGTAACATTACCCTCAGATTTTGCTTGCTTGTACCTGTTACGGTGGTGAATTTTTCATTTGAACCTTTCCTAAAAAAGGCACTATAGGGGTGGCAGGAGCCTTTGCCAGTATCTAGAATCCCAAGGGCGACAGGTGCAGGCCATCTCTGGCAAAGCAGTGTGGTCTGTCGATCATGTTCATAGATTCATAGGTAGGTACTAGGCTAACTGCCTGAGGGCATTTATAAGCCTAGCCAGTGTGTCGGCTTTCTCCACCTCATTGATTAATTAACTGAGCCACTGTCAAGCAGAGCCAATGAAGTGATCCCAGGGGTGTATTTTCTGCTACCCATCCACTTGTCAAGGCTTCTCTTGAAGAGTGTTAATAAGGGGTTCTGCCTAATGTAGTTAGGAATTTTGTTCCAAAGCATGGGGAATCTCCGTGACAGGAATCTATCCCTCCAGCATGTTCTGTTTATTGTTGTGGCAAGGTTTAGCTAACTAGAGCGCGTGGCTTGCAGTGACTTGTATTTCTTTAGGTGGAGCATGTCCATCAATTCTGAGTTGGACATGGCTTTGTAAGTCAGGCAGAGATCACCTCTGAGTAAGCAATATGCACTGAGTACAGTCAGAGTTTTTTCAGTCGGGCTGCATGTGACATATGTTTGAGGCCAGTAATCCTCTTGGTGAGGTGCTTTTGTGATCTTTCAAGCTGTTGGAAGTGTCTTGTGAGGTATAGCCCAAATGGGGCATTGTACTCTATGATGGGTCTGATGAGTGACGAGTAGAGGGGCACTATAACCTCTTTATTTCTAGACGCGAACCCCTTAGTAATTAGATGGGCCACATAGAAGGATTTCCTAACTACTTTGGCAATATGATTGCCAAAGGAGAGATTACTATCTACCTGGGTCCCCAGATCTCTTATTACCTCTTCTGTATTAAGGGGGCTGCCACCTATGTGGTAATTTGTGGGTGTTTTGTTTTTCCCAAACGGGATGACTATGCATTTTTTGGCATTTAGCTTGAGGCCATGACTTTGACACCAGGTGTCTGTCTCAGTAAGGCCTTTTTGGAGGATGTCCATATCAGCCGGAGAGTCAATTATGGCTCCCAGTTTGCAGTCATCAGCGAACTTGGTTAGCTATAGAAAAGCTCACCAGCCTGAACATAAACCCCTACTTCACAAGATGGGTTGCTAACTGGCTCACAGACAGAACCCACATGGTGAGAGTTGTGGGAGCTAGGTCTGACTCTAAACCAGTTACAAGTTGCGTTCCCCAGGGCTCAGTCCTAGGACCCCTCCTGTTCAGCATATACTTCTCAGAGGTACAGACAAGCACAGGAGGACTATGGCTGACCAAGTTCACAGACGACTGCAAACTAGGGGCTATAATTGACTCTCTGGTTGACATGGACATCCTCCAAAAGGGTCTCAATGAGACGGATATCTGGTGTCAAAATCATGGCCTCAAGCTAAATGCCAAAATGGGCATAGTCATCTCCTTTGAAAAAAACAAAGTACCCACAAACTACCACATAGGTGGTAGTCCCCTAAATACGGAAGATGTAATAAGGGATCTAGGGACCCAAGTAGATAGTAATCTCACCTTTGATAATCACATAGCCAGAGTGGTTAGAAAATCCTTCTACATGGCCCACCTAATCACAAAAGGGTTCGCATCCAGATCAAAAGAGGTCATTGTGCCCCTCTACTCATCACTCATCAGACCCATCACAGAGTACAACGCCCCATTTGGGATGTACCATACAAGATACTTGCAACAGCTGGAAAGACCACAGAAGTACCTCACCAAGAGGATCACTGGCCTCAAACAGATGCCCTATGCAGCTTGACTGAAGAAACTCCAGCTGTACTCGGTTGCATACCGTCTACTCAGAGGTGATCTCTGCCTGACATACAAGGCCATGTCCAACCCAGAAAACCTTATCCCCTCTAGCCACACGCTCTAGGGATCTAATCCTCACCACAACAATAAATAGGATGTACTGGATGGATAGATTCCTGTCCCAGAAACTTCCCATGCTTTGGAACAAGATTCCAATCTACATTAGGCAGAGTTCCTCGCTAACACTCTTCAAAAGAAACCTTGACGAGTGGATGGGAAACAGAAAGTTTACACCGGGGATCACTTCAGTGGCTCTGCTGGACAGAGACACAGGGAACTAATCTAAGGGGGTGGCGAATGCCAGCACATTCTGGCTAGGCTTATAAATGCCTTCAGGCAGATAGCCTAGTACCTACCTATGAACCTATGAACCTATAAAAAAGAAATTATAGTTGTATTTAGATATGCTACCAATACATGTAACTCGGTAAAAATTGCAGAAGGATTCAGTTCTGGACATATTGCAGGTGCTGCAAAGAGCAGTTTTGACAAATATCAAAGATCAGAACACTACTGATTTCATGAACTTTAATCATACTTTGACTTGGGAATGGGGTCCATTCTTGTCATGGTATTAGAAGCCCAAAAGACTTAGAGAAATTAAACCAAGTGAAAGATATTAAGTCAGATTGCAGTTTCTCATAGGAGAGTCTTTACAAAGTACACAGTCTAATGAAGTGACATAGGGAATAATATGTGAAACTAAACATTAGTAATATTCATTTTAGGTCTTTCAGGGACTAATATATCATCTATTTTCAGGTCCATTTTTATGCAATCTAAATAATGTATTAATTATATTATGTAATCTCTGTACATTGCGCACTTGTTATTTTAGCACTTGTTGCAGATAAAAGCATTTAATGGTTATATTTTATACAATACTAATAAACTAACTTCACTTCAGACAATCAGTGCTCATATTTGACTTTCAGTAACTTACCATTGTTAAGCAGGTAAACACATATATCATAATCAACTGTTATTATTATTATGCTATTTGACTTTCAGTAACTTACCATTGTTAAGCAGGTAAACACATATATCATAATCAACTGTTATTATTATTATGCTCTGGTCTTCTATTTATGTTCTGGCCTCGACTGTAAAATCTCTTTATGGTTGAACAAAATTACTATCCAGCCTAAGCATATCTTTCATGCACTATAACACTAGAATTATATATGCAAGTTGATTTGAGTTCAATAATCCACAAATCTGTCTATCTTCAACTTTAATTACTTTATCTCTTTTTATCATCTGCTCGCAAAAATCTCTTTTCTTTTTTTTTTTTCTGCTGTGATCTGCTGCAATGGATATGTTTGCTGGGGAGGTGGGGTGGTCAGGGTTATTTAAACCCCAGAAGGATAGGGTCTGTAAAATTTAGAGAGGTTGGATTGTCAAGTTGTTTTCATCTTTGAAAAGCTGCTCGCCCCAGTAACTGATCAGGTTGAAAATCAAGTTTCTTCATACATCTGTATTCAAGTGACCTGTTTTTTTTGTGCTAGGATGAAATGAATTGGGTTCTGGTCAAGTTGTTTACTTTTTTTTCTTTTAAGAGAGAGAGAGAGAGAGACAGCATTACCTTAGTGGTAAGAGGAGGTTTTAAATTGTAGCCAGATTGTCAGATTATTTTTGTTAAAATGTTAGATCTTTTTGTAGGAGGCAATATTAACAACTCCTTCCTTTAGAAATGTAGGTTAGGTAAGGTAATTGATCAACTCCATGATGTTTACATCACTGAAGGCTTGTTCAAGTTAATCAATAACTTTGATTCTGTGTGTCATTGCTGCTTTTCTAATGGTTTTATGGTAAATATTTCTTCAGTTTTGCTGAGTATAAAACTTTCACAGTGCCTACTTTTCCTGATGTTGCAGTTTTAGTCAGCTGAATTTTTCTTCATATATTTATATTCAGGTGCCAGTAGTTTCTTTTATTACTATGCATGATGATATTGATTAGTGATAGGCCATACAAGTACTTCTTAACTAATTTAAGGTTTTATATGTGGGTATGTATTGAAAAAAAGGGGGATGGTTAATTTAAATCTGGTCACTTTCAGTTAAGAAACTTATCAGAAAGTTTGACAAATCTATACATGGAGGTTTAACTGGTTACATATACTAATATATATATTTATTTATTTATACATGGGACCCTATCAGTTGATCGAGTTTTCAGAAACTCAAAACATATATTAACAGAGATAAAATATATATATATAATTTTATAAAGGGTTAGTTAGTATTAAAGTTCAAATAGCAGTCTAAAATGTATAAATATCCATACCAATAGGACTGACATACAGGAAGCATTTTCTCTCCTTCATATTTAACTGGATGACTGCTTTGCTGGGCTATGTGCATTGATGAAGCATATTACTTTAATATTGCCACACTGGTCAGGTTTTTGGGGTCCTGCTCTGTGTTTGAGAAGTTTAGTTCAGCCCTCTATGGGACTTGGCATCAGCAAGTCCCTGCTCAATCAGTGGTCTACTACCTGGAGGATGACATTTTGTTTGTGAGCAATGGCATAGAGGGTACCAACACAGTCTTATCAATCCTTACTCAACTATGTAATGAGTTGAGGTTCCCATTATCAAAAAACAATGAGGTTGGGCTTACGAGATCTCTGGTGCTTTTGGCCTTAAAGATTGATGCTACCATGTCCATTTAGAGATTGACAGTGGTCAAGCTGAATAAATTATGATGCCACTTTGACAATTTCTTATGTGTTAAAACATTTGTCAAGTCATGCAACTACTTGATTTACTTAATTTTTCCTGCGAAGCATTTGCCTCTGGTAGAGCTTTTAGTCATGCTTTGGCTAACCTGCTCAGAGGTGGTAAACAAAAGCACTACTGGGTGTGGGTCAGGCAGTAACTGAAGGAAGATTTGAGTAACTGGCATTACTTTCTTTTGAATTACAATGGCATTGTTTATTGGCAAAATGATTGGGCTTCTACTGTGGAATTACAGCTGTAGAATACTGCAGCAGAAGGGTCTGGAATGGGTGCATACTTCGAAGGTAGATGGTTCTCCAATTTATGACCAACTTCTTGGAGCACTGAAGTGTGTATGGATATCACATTTCTATAACTGATGCCTACTTGGTTGGCCACTGTGGTGAATCAGGATCAACTCTGTAACAGTAAGATAGTGTTCCATTGTGATAACATGGCAGTAGTTCTGGTCCTTTTCAAAAGAACTTCAAAATCCAGAAGAGTGTAATCCTTACCACACCAGCTCTTTCTTCATAGTTTGCAGACAAACCTGTTTTTCAGATCTTTACATATCACAGACAGAACCAACGAGTTGGCTGATTGTCCTTCTCATTTGCAAGTCAACAAGTTCAGGTTACTAGCACCAGAAGCACAGGATTCACTCACAACCATCTCTGCTTCTGAGAAAGAGTTTGAGGGCAGTCTTCAGATAGCAGGTGTCCCATTGACAAATGCTTGTTAGCCAGTACCATTAAAAGTGTATATAAACTAATTCCAATTATCATGCTTGAACCATCTACAGAGATCTCATGGCTTGGATGTTTTGGGGCGGCTTTTCAGGTGGGTGAATTGATACTTAGTTTTACCTGCGGGATGTTTATATCTTTGACAATTCAGTCTATGTTTCATTGCAGTGATCAAAAAATGATCAGCTTTCATGGGAGAGCTTAATTAAGTTGAAAATGTATCTAGTCAGCCATTATGCCCAGTCTGTTGGGCCAGGTTGCTACTCAGCCTTCCATTTAGTAAGTCATCGTCTGATTTAGTCTTTAAGAACCCCTACCACAGAATTATAACTCCCAAATCCTTTTGTGTCCTTCTTGACAGAGCATTGTGTATTCAGAATTTACCAAGTACAAGTATTTTACCGCATCCTTTCTGCATTGGTAGAGCAACAGATAAGCTAGGGAATGACAATTCATACAAGTTATCAAACAGTTGGAAAATGGTCTTCCTCTGCCTTTCTGAATTGTATTAGATAATCTCTGTGTATTGTAGTGGCCCATGTTGTCATTTTTAGACATTTCTTTATTGTTTTAGCATTCAGGAGGGCAGTGGTTAAAAGCAATGGTCAGAGTTTGGGCTTAAGTCCAGCTGGTGAGGAGGTGATTTAAAGAGGCTATCCAGGGTTGCAGTTTCTCTATATGTTATATAAATTGCAAGCATCTGCAACAACTGGAAAGGCCTCAGAAATACCTCACTAAAAGAATCACAGGCCTAAAGCAGATGCCCTATGCTGACCGCCTTAAAAAACTCCAGCTATACTCTGTCGCATATCGTCTACTCAGAGGCGATCTCTGCTTAACATACAAGGCCATGTCAAACCCAGAGCTGTTGGACATGCTACACTTAAAGAAATCCCAATCCCTCAGAGCTACACGCTCCAGGGATCTAAACCTTGTCATCACAATAAACAAAACATGTTGGAGGGATAGGTTCCTGACCCAGAGACTCCCCAGACTCTGGAATAGATTGCCCATACATGTCAAGCAGAGTGCCTCTTTGGACCTCTTCAAGAGGAACCTTGACGATTGGATGGGAGAAAGGAAATTCACCCCAGGGATCACGTCAGTTGCCCTGCTAGACAGGGGTCCAGGAAAGTAAATAATGTGGGAAGAAATATTCATGGAATTGTTATGGCTAGGCTTGTATAGGCCCTAGGGCTGATAGCCTAGTACTAACCTATGAACCTATGAAATCAGTAATTCATCAGACTGGTATTCCTCATGTGTTAGTTTTGCATCTAGGTGATAATGATATTGAACTCTTATCAAAAAGATGATTGCTCTCTGAAATTTTTAGAATGTCATTTTAGTACAGTCGATTTGTTGGTCATCCATCATTCAGAGATTATATTGGAACAGTATGATATCCTCCAGAGCAGCAAAGTCTACATGCAAATGTGTGAATCGTGGAATATTTAGAGCAACTCCATTGCTGACCATTGGGACTTTCAAGGCAATGATCCAATTTTGTTTGGCCAGATGTTATAGATTTGTCTGATTTTAGTCATGACTTAATGAATTTAAATTTCTCTTTGGCTGTTCAGGATTTAGGTTTTAATGTTGTTAAGGTTCTCTCAGTTAACACCTAATATCTGTATATTGTACAGTAAAATTTTGTTCCTTGTCAAGGCCAGGAAATGGCAGAACAAGCATGAAAGCCTGGTGGGTCACTGTGTGGCTCAGCATCTCCCATTTTCAATACCCCCTACTTTCTTGTTCCTTTGTGGACTCTGTCAGAGGTCAATTGAGGCAGAAGCTATGGACTTGCAATTGGCAAGTGCCAATATGGTGCATGGGGCAGACAGGACCACTGGGGGGGGGGGATAAGATGGTTTTGAAGCCATCTGAGAAAAAGGCCATACAAGGTGTCAAATGGTGATATAGCATTGCATGAGTTAATTGTTATACATTAAACAACACTGTTGCATCACAATAAAAGGTCATAATGGCTTTTTTTGGATGTTGCATGTTTATTCGAGGATCAGTGACAATTTCTCTTCACTGCTGGAGGGAGAGATTTGTGCAGTGATCCAAGAAGTGTGAAGGGCATGGTCAGGGTTATTTAAAAGTCAGACAGAATGGTCTGTCAGTTTCTGCAAAGTGGTCAGATTGACATCTGCCCTCCCTACCTTATTGATAGGTTGTGGCAGACCATCTCCCCCAGATTGATCCTCCTGCATTCCTAGGCCTTTTTGACTGATTTAAAGGTCAAGGGAGCATGAACAGAGGCAGAAGTTATTTATAAATAGTCATTGCAACATCTTGACAGCATTTGTTATGGCATTAGATTTGTTTTATCCTGTTTTGGAAGTAACTGGTTATAAGTATTTTTTTCGCTTTCTTTCAGTTTGTCAGCTTTCTTTCATAGCAATTTACAGGGAACTGTCTTTAAAGAATTTTGGGGATATGTTTAAATTCACTGAATGTTAACTGCTTTCACACCATTCAATGCCCCTTTTACCTCTCAATAATCTTCAGCACGCATTTTCTGCACTTCACTGTATGTTTTAGCTCATTTGACACAGTTTGTCCCATAGAATTTATCTCTTTCTAGTTTAGCACAACATTTTACAACCCATTCCTTCCACACAGAATAGGGATATCTTCTTTTACCGCAACTAATTACAATTCTTCCTTTGTATATCATACTAAAACTATGATTTGACCCACTACTGAACCTATATATATATATATATATATATATATATATATATATATATATATATATATATATATATATATACATATATATTAAACTGAAACAGACGATGCTACTGCCACAGCATCAACCTTCTGTCAGTTCCTACATTATTCATCAGAACAGTCGTTATAAATAAGTACATTACGTTATTATTTAATAATGGAAGTGCATTCAGTTATACTTCTTGTGTAGTACCATATTTTGAATTCTTCTCATAAAACATTTATTCTTTACATTGAACTTTATCCTACTTGCTTATGTTTTTTTCCATGCTCAAAGATTTCACAGTTATGTCATTTTGATTAATTAAAGATACAGTTTTCTGGGCTGTGAGTTTTACCTTTCTGATTATTTGCCTGAATTTTAGGTTTAAATACTACTACAACTTCATGTTTTGTCATTTTTTTTGTATATCATTCTCTGTTATAGCATTACTACATGCAATTTTAAATGATCTTGGAAATGTTAAATTCATTTCAGATTACAGGTTTTCTCTGATAAGCTTCAATGGGAGAAGAGTTCTGTCTCTCTTAATATTTCTTCTAAGTTTAACATTAATTTTGCATTGCTTGAACTCAGTAGCATACTATGCCACTTTTTGTCATGTACTGAACTAAGAAAGAACACATCTTGATTCAAAAAGGCTTAGTATGATGCTATAGTCTTAGCATGAAAAGTTTCTTCATAGTACCAAACCTGTACAATGCAAAATGCATTTAATAACTGAGATTTTCTCCTAATGGGAGCTTCAGTATAGGGTGTAGTCTCAGTGAAGAAGCCACATGGTAATGTTAATTAGCCATGGGCTCTCCAAGTATCCATGGCTCCAGAATTCACTCAGTTGAGTAAAATGTTGCTCTATGAAGAAAAAGTAGCTCCATAATCACCCATTCACACATATGGAAGCATCTGTTGTGCAGCTAAGTTCAGCAAACATGTGGGGGTGGGAGGTATGTTAGTGAGTTCAGGTGTTTGGACATGTGTGCATATGTATATAGGGGTAGTATGAATGAGGCTGAGTGTGTGTGTGTGTGTGTGTGTGTGTGTGTGTGTGTGTGTGTGTGTGTGAGTCTGTGTCTCAGGGTGGTCACAGTTGGGGGTTAGGAGGGAAATCATGAGATTGGTTTTGTGTGTGTGTGTGTGTGTGTGTGTGTGTGTGTGTGTGTGTGTGTGTGTGTGTGTGTGTGTGTGTGTGTGTGTATGAATGTATACTACTATGATTCTTAAAGCTCTATGTCTGCTGTAACACCCCTTCTTCTCATTCTCTGGTCTCTCCTACTCTGAAATGTCCCTCCTGCACTTGTCTATCCCTCTGCACATCTCCTGTTTCTGTACCCCGTACTACTGCATCCTTTCCTACAGACTTATTTAGACTATCTCTCCAAGCTGTTCTACCCCCCCCCCCCCAACTCTCCTGTTCCCACTTCTGCCAAACCTACTTGCTTTACTGATTGTTTTTCTGAGATTTCTTCATGGGTATAGCCCTGCTCAGCTCACCCCCTCACTCCCCTACCCTACTCCCATTCCCACCCAGATCCGCTTCAGTTACATTTATACTATCCATCCCCCCTTCCTGTATGTTCACCCACACAAAACCCACTTTCTGCCTAAAACCACTCCCAGTCATACACCAGCCATAATTAAAATACATCACTGCCTACTTTCAAATACTCCCCCTCTTCACAACTTCACTTCCCACACTCTAGTATGCAACTCCTTTTCTTTACCACTCCACTTCTTATACTTCTCTCTGTTCTGACCTCTTATCACTCTCACCTATACCACCCTTATATATGCTCCCATACCTTAAGCATCTCTGAAACTCTTCCTACTACCTGCTCCTTTATTATCTCCCCATCTCTCTTCAACTTTTCTACTAAATGTCTTCATAAACTAACTATAGTTCAGAACTACCCACTCGCCTGCAAATCCAAATCTAAATTCTACAACCATCTCTTACAATTTTCTCTACTCACATTTTTTGCTAATATCATACTCCTCTCTGGGGACATCCACCCCAAACCAGGCATCCTTTCCTCTGCCGACAGCCACATACCCCACAAGACTCCCTCTACCTCCCACTCTCCTCATGCTTCAATCCATCCTCATCCTCCAAATCAATACTCGTGTTTATACAAACACCTAGCTATCTACTCACTAAATATTCAAAGCTGCACTAACAAAATCACTGAACTACACACCTGGATAGCCCATACCTTCCCTCACAGTCTAACCGTATCTGAAACCTGGCTCAAGCCACACATCACAAACAGTGAAATTCTCCCACCTGGCTATAATATTTACTGCTCCAAAAGATTCCCAAAAAAAGGCTGGTGGTGTAGTCATCCTCTACTCAGATAGCCTAAATCTCTCACCTGTGACCATTCCTCTTCCTGACTTTCACCCAGCTGAAACAATCATCCTAAATTGCCACCTTAACCCACACAAGAAATTTGCTATTACTTCCATTTATATCCCCACTGGAAATAATATCCCCACCCTATAAAATATACTATCCTGGTTTTCTGATAACATACACTATGAAACCCTCATCCTCAGAGATGTCAATATAGACTAGTCCAAACTTACAACAGACTCTCCACAATTTAGTATAAACCTACATGGATTCCATTCACTAATAACTTCCTTCAATCACCTCCATAAAACCTCATCATCCAGCTCTACTATTGACTGGATTCTCACTAAGTCCCCCAACCTCTACTATAGCCCAACTACCCTACCAGACTCCTTATCTGATCATCTCCTGACCTCTTTTCTAAGACACTCCACCCAAACACCCAAATCACACCTTTACAGAGACAGTTGTAAACTTACTAGCTTTAATATTACTCAATTCAACTCCATACTCTCCAATATTGACTGGTCCATTCTTAGGCAGAACCCTCTCAATGACGTAGTGAGTAAATTTAATAGCATTTTCCTGAACACTCTCAACAACCTTGCCCCCTCCAGGAGAATTAGAATTAAACCAAATTATGCTGCCTGCCTTTCCAAGGATACTAGATCTCTTATGCACAAAAGAGATGGTGCTTGTAAAGCCTGGGTTAAAACAAAAGAACTACCCCTACAACATAATTATAGAGAACTATGGAATCTTGTCAAGAAGCAAATAAATAAGGACAAAAAAACCTACTATAACTCTACCCAACTCAACAGCAAATCCAACCTATGTAAGTTCTGGTCTACTCTAAACAAAGTGCTTTCTTCAGGCTGCCCTTCCAACCCATCTCCTTTCCCAAACAAATCTTGTCTGCTACCCTCCTCAATAAACACTTCATTGACACAATCCCAAATCTCACACCCTCCAACTCTAACTCTACTCCTCCTCCTACCACTCCCAACCCACTCAACAAAAAACATTTCTACTATCAACCTGCTCCCACTTCCTACATCAAAACACTTCTTCTGAAGCTGAAACCCTGCTCTCCCTCCTCAGATATTCTCCCTCCTACCTTCCTCAAACTACCTGCTGAATCTATAGCCTATCCTGTATCCATTCTCATCAATAGATCAGTTCATGAAGATACAGTTCCTTTCATTTGGAAATCCTTCTTCAACATCCCCCTGCATAAAGAAGGGAACTCAATGACCCATCTAACTACAGACCCATCACCATCCTATCCCCTCTCTAAAATACTCCAAAAATGCATTCACTCACAGCTTCTGAACTATCTTCTCCAACATAACCTTTTCACTTCCATGCAACATGGTTTCTGGCCTAATCATAGCACAGCTACTGCCCTCCTATCATTTACGCATGTTATCACTGAGGTCCGTGATAACAACCAACTCATATCCCGTCTCTTTCTTGACCTATCCAAAGCATTTGATATGGTCTCTCACTCTATACTGCTATCTAAACTTTCTAATCTCAACCTATCTGCTACCTCCCTAGCCTGGTTCTCTAGCTATCTCTCTTGTAGGCAGCAATCTGTTAGATGGGTCTCATCCTGCTCTCCCTATATTCCAGTCCTATCCAGTGTTCCACAAGGTTCCATCTTAGGTCCCCTCCTGTTTAACATTTTCATTAAAGAACTATACACATACTGTAAACAATCCTCCCTCATCCAATATGCAGATGACTCGACTCTCACCTCACCTCCAGCAATATCTCTACTCATCCTTAACCCTAAAAAGACCAAACTCTTGCTCTTTCTCCCTCGTTCTCTCTCTCATCATAAATCCACCTTTTCTATTACATCCTACAATAACACTATCATAAAACCTGAACCCCACACAAAGCTTCTAGGTGTCACCATTAATGATGAACTTAAATTTAACCTACACATACTCCAATGTATAAAAAAAAAAATCACCAGAAATTAGGCTTGCTATATTGTAACAAAATATTCCTAACCTCCAATGCCAGACTCTCTCTGGTACAAGCGCTCCTCCTCCCCTCCCTTCTATAGGCTGCCTCCATTCTAACTAACATTCAGTCCACAACATTGTCCAAACTTCAAAAAACATACCACAAAATAGCTATATTCATTATGAACTTTCCTTACAACTTGCACCACTGTCTAACACTAAATGCTCTCCAATGGCTTGAACTCCCCCAACAACTCCTTCTATTGCAATTTCAAATAATACACTCTATTCTATAAAAAACATCTTCCCACCTAGCTCTGCCCCCCCTGGTATCCATCTACTCCCCATCTCGGACCCTCTGCACCTCAAACCAGCAACTTCTGGATATCTACCAACCAAAGAAAAATGTGGGGAAACTTCTATATAAATGCTCTGTAGCTCGAACTTGGGACAAACTTCCTATACACATTCACTCCATTACCCACCCTCTGCACTTTAAAAAATAACTCAGACTTCACTTACTTAAATCCAAGACTTGCCCCTGCCATGCCCCAACCTAACCCCATCACAGTCTTGTATCATTTTTCCACCACTTGTGTATTTATAATACAGTCTCCCTATTTTCACCTAGTAATTCACTAGGTTTTTACCAGGTAAACTCAACCTCAATTTCTGATGTATGTTTTTATATCTCTTTGTACAACTGCTACTTGCTTATTTGCTATGTGTATGCTTCTTATTTTCTACTTTTTGACTGGTTGTACTTCTAATTTTTTACTATCTTGGGGTGTGAATGTTTTATATACTGTAAATTGTGAGTGTGAATTTGTAAACTGTAAATTGTTTGTAATCTGGAGCTTTTCTCCTTGGATCTTCACTGAAAATGGGCTACTGGACCAGTTAGACCAACCTAATTAACAAATGTCAAAAAATAAAATAAATAAATAAAACTGTGCATACAGATGAACGGTTGAGTGTTTTCATGAGTCGGGTCTAATCAGGGAAAATAATTTTTTGGTGTGTGTGTGGGGGGGGGGGTCCAGGAATGCCTTTGCTAATAAGATTCATGGTCAGCTAGGGAGAATGCTGGCATTGTCTGGTCTCAAACAATGTTTGATTCAGAGACATGCTAATGAGGTAATAATGATTTTTTTTTTTGTCACTGAAGCTATTCCAGTATCTGAATCACACTTTATCATTGCCAAGCATTTCTTGTTACTGTGCTCATGCACATTTCATACTGCAGTCTAGCTTGTTTTAAAATAATCTGGTAGGACAGTGGTGGTACACTACAACTGATGTCCAAGCTTAGTATACCACAAGTTGAAATACAATGTGACATAAAAAAATTGTTTTCTTCATCAGTAGGAATTATACAGATGTATATATATATATATATATATATATATATATATATATATATATATATATATATATATATTATGCATGCATGCACACAGACCCAAACACATATAACTAAATATGCATATATACACGCATCAACCATTTGTCACAACTGCAAAAGAAAATTTTATTGTAATTTGTTAACAGAAATATGTTTAAAAACAGCTTTGTTGAATTATTTTCATAGGGTCTGATAAAATTATTATCATTTTATATCAAGTAACAGGCAACCATATGCAGTTATTTAAATAAAAATGTCCATTTGCAGCTCTCCAAGACATAGATATATGTCTGCCAAGTAATGATTTATTGAAACAGAACAGTCATCCAGTGTCTCAGTATTGTCACTGTTGTAGTTGTGATTATTTCCATCTGCACCTCTAATTTTATTTCCAGAGCTACAGAAAAGAAGAGAGCTGATCACAGGTTTTCCATTTCTGCTTATCACCTCACCAGTTCTATCATTTAGGCCTGAACTTTAATAGTATGCTGTTTTGAATTAGAACTAAAGGAACAGACTAATTGGTATAGCTACAATAGTACCATGAATGTATATCCTATATGCTCTTAGCATACTATTTAATTGCTCTCTTGTATTTTTCCAGTTAGGGGTCACCACAGTGGAACTCTGGTCTGCTTATGATTGGCAGTGGATTTTTACAGTGCCAAGGTGCCAGCCCAACACCCAACCTTCAAAGAAGGCACACCCATTCACACACACACCTGCATGTCTTTAAACATCATTCAACCACAGAGAGGACATGCAGACTCCACACAAAAGGCACTCCAGCCAAAAATTGGACCAGAGAACCTCTTGCTGTGAAGCAACAATGCTAACCGCTGCACCACCACAGCCTATACTATTGAATTGCTAATGCTTGTAAATTCCTCTAGATTTGGGAATACTTGATAGATCTGGTTGCATTTTCCATATATTATTCCAATAACCAGTGGAATGAGGTTATGTTTCTAAGTAGAGTTGATTGTCATTGACAAAACTTTTTAAGGTGATGGCTGTTAGAAGGTGGACCCTAATTAGTCATCTCTGCATCTGGCATTTCAAAAGTAATACATATTTTATCAAGTGTTGCAACTATTGAATGCAAGAATGTGAAAAGTACTGTTTTTCTATTAAGAAAATTGACTATTCATCCATAGAAACTATGTGCTTTTTGAGATGCAGTATACTCTTACCTAAGAAATTCAGTCATATATTCTCTTACAAATCAAACCACTTTTATTTGAGCAGTCTTGTTTTGCTTTGCACTAGATCAACATTTTCCAAACTCAACTATTGTCTATTTAAAATCTCATGTTCTTCTGCCATATTCACACTCTCTTTTATTATTTCATCATATTATTTTATTTCAACTTCTTTATCTCTGAGGTGACAACTATCTCCATCAATCAAATTTTCCTCACACATTGTAGGTCATGTTCACTTTAGTAAATCAGATGACATCTTCCTTAAAACAACATTTAGTAAGAAGCATTTTTAAACTATAATTGTAAATTGATTTTCATGGCTTTCTGCAATTTTAGGTTTGGTCTTAGTTTGTTCCGTATATCTTGTGTCAATATGGTCACTGGTGATTATGTGCTTGTCATCATCTGTACATCTTTGTTTAATGTGCTCATTTGTATTTTTTGCCCTTAGGCAAAGTCCCTTCTAATTATATTGTGTACAGAAGAATCGCCCCCAGGTTTACTAATCTTCTGTGTAGGTCTAGCTTAGTCCTGCATGGAAGCGACCATTTAGGAGCAGCATGGCAGCATGTCATGCATAGTAATGAAGGCACGCTGCCTGAGATCCTAAATGGACATGGAGCATAGACAAGTACAGGGGGCATTAACATACATGCCCCTGCAATCAAAAACTGCAGTTTAGCAATAACAATGAGTAAGACTGCTCATAGGTGGTTGCATACCCCCAGCAACACCCCCCAAATTTATAAGAGCAATAGTTAAAATATAATAATATAAACAAGTTAATTTTTTTTATCAAACAGATACAATGTAACCATAGGTGCAAGGGTGTGCCCATTGCTTAGCTACATATACTGCAGCTTAAATGGCACAAGAAGATAAATATCAAGATATATGCAAATGAAGCAGTACTGCAATAGTGTAGTGGGAAAAGCAGTCATTTCTGGTTCAAGTCTCACTCCAATGCATTCCATATTCCATGTCAAATCACTTTATGAACAATATTTTTTGTTGCATAACCTATTAAATAACATATATTTGTGAATTGGAGTACTGCATTAAATGCAGATGTGAGGTGTCATTGTAATAATGTTGTAAAATCCACAGATAAACTCAAGTGCCCCATACAGTATATGTACACATGAATCATGGATAGAAATCAAAGGTATAATGTGTAATAAATGATAAATCCATAGAGTGTTCAAATCCACCACCTTCCCAAGAACCATGTTACATTTCTGTCTAAATTAGAGTGGGGGTAAACGAGAGTAAGCACTATTAAGCAGTAGTAAACAGGAGTAAGCATATTTAAGCAGTAGTAAGCAGATTTAAGCCCCTTTGCATGGGGGTAAGCAATCCACACACAGGTTAAGCAATATTGAAGCTAACTCTCTGTAAGCATTGCTAACCTTCATGCAAATGCATGCAAACCCACTTACAATTGCTTAAAAGTGCCTTAATCACTCTGTATGCAACAACTGCTGTTCTGCCCAGAAACAAAATAAGCAGCACTTGCAGGTCTTGAACCCAGGACACTACAGTCACAGTAGTTAACCACTAAGCCATCACAGTAATGTGTAGGACTGAGGTATCACCAAACAGATCCTCAGTATAGGAATATTAAACAACATGTGAAGGGACTCTATATACAGTTTTATGTTGTATAACCTACTATATAACATAAATATGTGAACTGGAGTACTGCATTAAGTCCAGATGTGAGGTGTCATTGTGATAAAGTGTTGAAATCCCCTAATAAACATAAGGACCCAATACAGTGTACATACACATGAATCATGGATACCAAACACATATATACCATGTAATGAATAAAAATAAATGCCAAACAACAAATAGTATGCAAATTAAAATTTAAGCAATGTTAAGCTTTGCACAGCCCTACTTACTAGGTGTAAGCAATATGTAGGCCAGCTAAATTAGTTTGCCAATTGGTATACCCTTTTAAGCAATGCCGACTTTAGTTAAGCAGATTTGCCCATAGCTTAGCATTTTCAAAACTATCCAATCATGGCAAAGTGTGGG
This sequence comes from Protopterus annectens, assembly GCF_019279795.1. Taxonomy (NCBI): domain Eukaryota; kingdom Metazoa; phylum Chordata; order Ceratodontiformes; family Protopteridae; genus Protopterus; species Protopterus annectens. The sequence goes on from NC_056733.1 coordinate 1,324,337,927, forward strand.
AAATCGGCCCTATTTAAACCCAACAGGCGGGAATCCATCTCATAACTGGTTGCAGCTTCCTCCTGTAGGCACTATGACCGGTGTGGGAGAGGAAGTGTGCTTTCAGGAGCAGTGCTGGGGCATCCAGGAGTCCAAAGTCATGGCAGGACTCCTTGTTAAAGACCATGACCAGAGACTGCTGCAGGGCCAGTACCGGGGTTCCCAATATAAAGCGGAAGCCTAGGACTGTCTCACTCATGACCTCACTAGTGCCACTGACATACCTCAAACTGGTGACCAAGTCAGGCATCACTATGCCGACCTGAAGCGGAGAAAGAGGGAGGTGTTGGATCAGTGGATCCAAGAGTCTAGGAGGATGGGGGATGTCCCAGCCATGTGTAACCATCCACTACTTGTTTAATAATTACCAGCTCATGTATATTATGGATAGGTATGGCTAAATATTCCTCTTACGTCTTTGACAGTGGCAGATGAGTGGGCTGTGAACCAGGAAGCTCATGCCTGTAGATTGCAGAGGTTGCGTCATGAGGCAGGTTAGTAATACTATTGCATGTACTGTCATAAGAAATAAATCTAAAAGTGGTAGTAAGTTAATTGCCAATATAAAACCTGTATTGTTTAAGGCATGTACTGAATACACCAACGAATATGGCAGGAAGAGTCTTGTATAGGTTGTATGTAAATATAAGGTTAACAGCCTGACAATAAAGGTCTAACTGCTGGACTGCATGTGTTTACTCTGGTATCATATGGTAATGCAGAGTTGCAATTTCTTAAGAGTAGTGCTGTATTAAGTGCTGTTACCCACATTGTGCTACATAAATAAAATGTGTAGGGATGTCTGTATATGACTGTTGTAATCACAAGAGGTCATATTGTACAACTGAGAGAGACTTAGAAAACAGTGAAAAGAAAGACAATATAATCCAAATAGCATGCTCAACTGAGACATGAACTGTTGTATTTTTAGCACACACAGCCATGGTTCGAATCTTGGAAGTGGTAGTAAGCTGTATGCAGAATCATCCCCCACAACTGTACAGATATGTCCAGAATGTCCAGTTAATTGGCCCATATCCGCTGCCTGTCACCCTGTACCCCTGCCAAACCAGTGGGATGATCCCAGATGTTTAGGCAGCAAATAATGACATACAAATGATTGTCAGACATCTATAAGAACAAAGCTGTCACTCTAGCGAGGCCCCAAAATATTATGAGACTAATAAGCAAAGTATGCCCCATCTCCACCCCCATGTTGTGAAACTGTGACCAGAGTGTGTACAGTAACAGAGTGAAATGTATGTGCATAATACTAATGTGGAATCTGGTAATATGTGTGGCAACATTCAGGTAGTGCAAACAAACATTCCCCCCACAGGTCTGTCAGATACGAAAACTGTGCCTAGAAATAAAAGATTGAAATCCTGGACTGGTACTGTTTACTCTGGTATTGTATGGCATTGTTAGTTTTGCAGTTGCTCTGAATAATAAGGTATTACTCATCACTGTTATCTACACTGTGCTACATAATAAAACTGTCTAGGAAATCCTGTATAAGAGTGTTGTAATTACAAGGTCAGATTGTAAAACTACGGGAGTCTTATATACAAAAATTAGAGAAAAGAAACACAGCAATATCTATATAGCACACTCAACTATGCTGGACACTGTTTTATTTTTATCAGACACAGCCATGGTTCGAATCCTGGGAGTGGTAGTATCTGTATGCATAATCATATTCCACAAGTGTACAGAATTGTCCAGAATGTCCAGTTAATTGGCCTGTATCTGCTGGCTGTTACCCTGTCCACCTGCCATATCAGCATGCTAATCTCTGACATGTAGGCAGCATTTAAAGTCACACAACTGACTGTCAGGCCTGTACATATTTGTAAAATGTCAATGAGAACAAATCTGTCATTGTACAACTCACCAAAGGTTTATGAGGGCAATAGTCAAAATATGTCCCAGTTTCACCTGCACGTTGTCAAGACATGCCCAGAGTGTGTGCAATAAGAGATGGACAGGTATGTGCATAATATCAACCTGGAATCTGGGAATATGTGTAGAAACAGTCAGGTAGTGTTAACAAACAATACCTCCACAGGTATACCAGGTAAGAAGTATCTACTGCAGGTAAAACTCAGTTCATGTATATAGTTGTCTACATCCAAACCACTGTCCAAACAAAGGCCATAGGGTAGTGTAATAATATCTGTAAGGTACAGATCACAGCACCGACTAGGAAAGTAATGAGAACTACAGGGATATACAAGTTGTTAATTGACATCCCTCCCCCCCATATCTACAACAATAAACTAAATACACAACCAACGGGTATGTACTCTATTAAATCTACTGTTGCGACATATGTCCTATTGTTTGATAAATATTTAAATTTGTTTCTATGCATGTGCCATGTTGAAATACTCCCACATTGGTGGCACGCTACCATCAATGTACTTGCATGCTATTGTAATGGCCACTGTGGTTCCATATATGCATGTGTTCTGTTTGCTATGCAACTGTTCCATATCTGGTGTTTCGGGTTAAGGGGAATATCTATGCATGCTGTTATACCTAATCCAGGAATGTGTTGACTATTACTAACCCACATATGTTGTAAAATTAAAACACCATAGCATGTTTGGGAAGGCCGGTCCCAGTGGACCCACGTCTCCCAACCTCATCTGGGTATGGCACCAGGCACCAGGACATCTGGGACCCACCCTAGGACCTCCTCGTCCTCTGGTCCTGCACCACCTTCAGGTGGAACCACCTCATGGAATGGGGCTCACTCCCCGGGAGCGAGTGTGGACAGGACAATGTCACCCTTTGTCAGGCCTGGGGTTTGGTGCATAGCGAGCTCTGCAGGGAGTTTGGAAATCTGATATGCCAGCTTGAGGGCCACATGGTGCAACTAGAGGGTCAGCCTGGCCTTCTTACTCAGCCCCCATGACTCGTGACTGTGAAGGTGCAGTGGTGACTGCCCATGGGTGGGGACCTCTGTCCCACTGTTTCCACTAGTGGGCTCATGGGCATCTGACGTATAAACATCCCTCCCCACCCAAGGTGTTTACCCCCCACATGTGTCATATACCACCACTGTATGCTGTCTTGTCTGTCTTGTCTGTTATCCTACCCAACCTACCTCCTCAAATATACCTACTATCCCTCCCCAACATCCCATTCCCAACTTAAAGAAAAGGGCAATCTGTTCCCAAAAAAAAAATCACGCCCCATACATAGCTGTCCATTTCGCACACATGTCCATTGGACACATGTAATCTGGTCTAATTGGATTCACGGCATATCATTGTTGTCCTCACCCCTTTCTCAGGGATATGAGTGTCCAAATCTACCTCCAGATCAGTGTACATGCACAGCTGTTGCTGTAGAAGAAATGGCAGCTATGTACCTTCCCTACACCCATCCTGCACATTCCTAGCTATTTTCCCTACTGTCTTTCCCTCTTTGTGCCCTTTTTTCACCACTTTCCTATCAACCCTTTTTCATTTCTTTTAAAGAAATTAGCGTTGGGGTAAGTGGGAGTAAGCACGTTTAAGCAGTAGTAAGTGGGTTTAAGCTTGTTTGCACGGGGGTAAGCAATGCCTACACAGGCTAAGGAATTGAGAAGCTAAATCAGTATAAGAATCTGTAACCAGAAGTTAGCAATGCTTACCTTCACGCAAACCCACGTAAACCCGCTTACAACTGCTTAAAAGTTCCTTAATCACTCTGTATCCAACGGCCCTTGTTCTGCCCAGCAACAAAATAAACAGCCTTTGCAAGGCTCAAATCCAAGACCCTACACACTATAGCCAGTGTGATTTACCACTAAGCCATGTCAGCTACACATAAACCTGATGTTTTCACAAACATATATCATCCAGCACAGTCATTCAACAGTACAGGAAATGTATTTATACATATAAATGTATGTGTGTGTGTGTGTATATATATTTATCTCTCTCTCTCCCTCTCTCTCTCTCTCTATATATATATATATATATATATATATAGATAGATAGATATAGTGATAAATATATATATTTATACATATATCTATCTATCTATCTATATATATATATATATATATATATATATTATATATATATATATATATATATATATATATATATATATATATATATAGATAGATATATATATATATATATATATATGTGTGTGTGTGTGTGTGTGTGTGTGTGTAGGCATATATATATATATATATATATATATATATATATATATATATATATATATATATATATGTGTGTGTATATTTTATATATACATATATATATATAGGTTCATAGGTTCATAGGTAAGTACTAGGCTATCTGCCCATGGGCATTTATAAGCCTAGCCAGAATGTGTTGGCTTTCGCCACCTCCTTAGATTAGTTCCCTGTGCCCCTGTCCAGCAGAGCCATTAGTTCCCTGCCCCACTGTCCAGTAGAGCCACTACAGTGATCCCCGGGGTAAATTTTCTGTTTCCCATCCACCCATCAAGGTTTCTCTTGAAGAGTGTTAGTGAGGGGCTCTGCCTGATATATATTGGAATCCTGTTACAAAGCATGGGGAGTGTCTTGGACAGGAATCTATCCCTCTGCATGTCCTATTTATCGTTGTGGTGAGGTTTATATCTCTAGAATGTGTGGCTCTCTGGGATTTGTTTTTTTCTAGGGAGAGCATGTCCATCAATTTGGGGTTGGATATGGCCTTGTATGTCAGGCAGTGATCACCTCTGAGTAAGCGGTATGCAACCGAGTACAGCTAGAGTTTCTTGAGTTGGGCTGCATAGGGCATCTGTTTGAGGCCAGTGATCCTCTTGGTGAGGTAATTTTGTGGTCTTTCCAGCTGTTGCAGGTGTCTTGTAAGGTACATCCCAAATGGGGCATTGTATTCTATGATGGATCTAATGAGTGATAAGTAGAGAGGCACAATAAACTCTTTTGTTCTAAATGCAAACCCTTTTGTGATTAGGTGGGCCACATAGAAGGATTTTCTAACCACCTTGGCAATATGATTATCAAAGGAGAGATTACTATCTACTTGGGTCCCCATATCACTTATTACATTTTCTATATTTAGGGGTCTACCACCTATGTGGTAGTCTGTGGGTACTTTGTTTTTTCCAAATGGGATGACTATGGCATTTAGTTTGAGGCCATGATTTTGACACCAGGTATCCATCTCAGTGAGATCCTTCTGGAGGGTGTCTGTATCAGCCAGGGAATCAATTATGGCCCCTAGTTTGCTGTCGTCTGCCAACTTGGTCAGCCATAGATCTCCTATGATTGCCTGTACCTCTGAGAAGTATATACCAAACAGGAGGGGTCCTAGGACTGAGCCCTTGGGATGCCACTTGCAACCGGTTTAGAGTTGAACATAGAGCCTGCAACTCTCACCATGTGGGTTCTATCCATGAGCCAGTTGGAAACCCATCTCATGACGTAGGGGTTTATGTTCAAGCTGGTGAGCTTGTCTATAATACTAGAATATGGAACACTGTTGAAAGCCTTTGTGAGGTCTAGGTAGGCTGTGTGGACCTCCTTTGCCTCATCTAATGCCTTGGTAACTGTCTCAAAGAAGTCCACCAGGTATAGGAGGCATGATCTTCTCTTAACAAAGCCAAACTGGGTAGCGTCCAAGGTTTGGAGGTTTCCAATGTCTCTGTTAAAGAGTTCCATGATGATGTGCTCCATAGCCTTGCAGATCAGGCTAGTCAGGCTTATAGGGCAATAGTTCCCGGGGTCCGTTGTGGCTCCACATTTGTGGACCAGGATAACTGCTGCTGTGCGCCATTCTGTGGGTACATAGCCTGTAGAGAGGCTGAGTTTGAACAGTGTGTTTAGGTGAGGGGTTAGTACATTTTGGAGCTCTTGCAAGACACAGCCTGGAACACTGTCTGGTCCCATTTAAGCTGTGTTTTTGGCTTTGGATAGGGCTGTTTTAACCTGTGTGTCAGTGATTGATGGGGCTCTATGTTCTTCTGGTATGGTTATTGGCCCTTTAGGGGGTGAGAGTGGGGTGAAGTTTGCACTAAACCTGTCTGCCAGAATGTTGGCAATATCAGTTGGTTCAGTGTATTTTGTGCCATTCTGCACAAACTTAGATCAGATCTGAGAGTTTCCACTTAGGTTCTTGACATAGCTAAAGAATGCTTTGTGGTTATCTTTGGAGTCATTAGCAATTTTTCTTTCGAAACTAGCCTTGGATGATTTAATGAGGGATTGTAGTTTCTTGCTGATACTGATCAGGGATGTCTTTCCTTCTTGGGATTTTACTCTTTTCTGTACTAGTTTCCTCCTTCTGTTGTATAGCTTGTTTATGGCAGGGGTCCACCAGACTGGTTTCCTTTTCTTGGAGGTGTGATTCCTGGTTTTACTTGGGATAGCACAATCCATGCATTCCTGCAGATGCTCATAGAGTGCCTTTGTAAAGGTTTCAGAAGCTTGGACAGCATTGTCCTTTAGCATGGGGGCTGTGAACCTTTCCACCTCAGTCTTAAGTAACGTGAAGTTTGCTTTTGAAATTTTTTCACGGTGGTTTCCTTGATTGGGGGTGGGGGCGGAATGTGGATATCCAGAGTGATTAGTCTATGGTCTGATCTAACCAGCGAGGGGTTGACCTCCGGTGTGGAACACCGGTTGCCCATGTTGGTGATGACCAGGTCCAATATGTTGTTCCCTCTGGTGGGGGTGTTGACTAGTTGATCTAGGGCATTCAAGTTTATAAATTCTAGGAAGCGTTGGGCAAGAGAGTTAGTACTGAAGTAGTTCTCCCAGGTTTTGTTTAGGTAATTGAAATCACCCAGTTTTAGGGTGTTTGGGAGGACCTTCATATTTCCCAGTGTCTCCAGAAATGTGGAATCAGAGTCCTAGGTCATGGTGGGTGATCTGTAGCAAGCTACAATTTGGACTGCAGTTTTGCCCATTGTTAGTTGCACATGGATGATCTCTGATGCATTGTGCTGCACCACTAACCAGGAGGTGTGGGTATCCTTGATGAATATGGATACACCTTTTGTGTTTTGGTCCTGATTCTATGGCCAAAAGGTATGGTATGAGTTATAGCCCAGTAGTGCTGGGGTGCTCTCAGGAGCCTTAAACCAGGTATCTGTTACTGCACAGATGTCGATATTCTCCATATTGAAGAGTGCCTCAAGTGCATGCATCTTGAGGTTTAGACTTTTGGCGTTGAGTAGCATTACCCTCAGTTTTTGGTTACTTGTGCTATTTATGGTAGTGGGTTTGTCTTTTGAGCCTTGCCTAATAAAGGCATTATGGGGGTGGCAAAAGCCTTGGCCAATATTCGAAAGCCTAAGGGTGATAGGTGCAAGCCATCTCTTGCGAAGCAATGTGGCTTGTCGAGCTTGTCATCCCAAGCAGACATATACTGGATCCCCTTTGAATGACACCAGAAACTTAGCCAATTATTGAAATTGATTATTTTTTCTTTATACTGGGGAATTATTCTTGGTGAGGGCAGGATACTACTCAGGGTCAGGGTCACACCAGCCTGGGCTACATGATCAGAGAGCTCTTCCATGTCTCTTTTCATGTAGTCCAGGGAGGTACGTCTCAGGTCATTCACACCAACATGGACAATGATAGAGTCATATTTGTACTTGTTCTGGAATGACCTGAGTGCTTGTGTTATATGGCTGATCCTGGCTCCCGACAGGCAGCTAACTGTAACCTTCTCCTAGTCCAGCCTAGTTAGTGGGACATCAGTGTGCCTGACTATAGAGTCACCTATTACTAGTGTGTTGGGTATGTTATTTTGACTTAATGGCTGTGATTGCATGGCATACTGATTATGTGAATTATGTGTTTCATGTTTGGTGATGGGGTGTGGAGTTGCTTGGATGTCTGCTTTGGAGGTCTCTGTTGTTTTTGCAGATTTTTATTTAGAGCCTCCGAGTATGTTTTCATGTATTCCTGTGTGTTATTTGCCAGTGTTGGTTTATTAGGTCTATGTGAGACTGGTGGTGTGTTGTATTACCCTTCTCCTCTTGGCTGTCAGTTCCAGTCTTGGGTTGAGAGAGATTTGCCTCCACTTTGGCTGTATAATTGCATCTCTCACATATATTAGTGTTTGGTATATATATATATATATATATATATATATATATATATATATATATATATATATATATATATATATATATATGTATACAGATCTATATCTATAAATATAAAAGAGAACATAACAAATACATATATGACCAACAGCACCGTTAATGGGGTGAGGGGGCCCAAGCTAAATACATCTTGTAAGTATTGATATCACCCTCTCCACCACAGTGAAACGGATCTACCCTGCAACACAACACCAACTGTTGCAAGTCCCATACCCAGGACCCTCCACAACAAGGGCATAAGATGTTAACAGTAATCCATCCCACTTGTATGATGTCAGGATGGTATCAATAACATATCATGCAGTACAGTCTGGCTACCATAGGGAATGTGCAACGTGTAAGCAATAAACATTCCAAAGATACATATACACACACATATATGCAGATACTTATATATAGATATATATATATATATATATATATATATATATATATATATATATATATATATACACACACACACACACACACACACACACACACACACACACACACACACACGCACACACATATAGATATATATGTAACTACACATACACACACACAGATATGTATAGGAAGATACATATTTAGAGGGTGCACAGCATACTGAACAGCCAGTATTCCTCCAGTTGTCACCTTTTCAAATGGACAGTGTATGAGTCACTCATACAAAAGAAAGTTGTTGCCTGAAACATATACTCACAGAGAAGTCAAAGGATATGACACCACACACAGGTTTGCATACAGAAGAAAGTTTTATTTGTTTACTATTACAGTTGTATATGCCATATCATATAGCTGTTTAGAGTTTGAAATACGTACTAACTGATTAATGCAACTCTCAAGCAGATCATTTTATACAGTAATCCAAAAGCATAACATATGTCGCTGTCCAGGCCAAGGCCTTCAAGTAGTACAACAGTAAAGACAGACTGGGCCGCAGGATAACAATCAATTAACAGTAAGTAATGCAGATGTATAGTCCAGCCGCCTCTAATTACACTTTGTACTCATTCCCTAGGGGGAACAGACTTAAGATGACACAATGGGATGTATCTGTTACATAACAATGCATAACTGAAAACATCAAAATCACACTGACAAACAGTCTGTATGGCAGTAAGCAGTAGGCCACCAATGTTCGCAAGGTGAAATGTATGGTAATGTACAGCCGTATACCTTAAGGTGGCTTACTACTGATATCCCTGTAACAGCCTAGGTTATATATGGTGCATACCCCCCCCATAGACTGACTTACAGGGACATATAACACAGTTACATACACTGACCTCTGGACTGCAGAAGGGCACACATGTTTTATGCAGCTGAAGCCCACATATATATGGACCCTACCCCGCAATATGGGTAGGGACCATAACATCACTGGAATGATGGCAGGAATGGCAGCACAACATAATCACAGGCCACTACATAACAACCTCTTACTGTATGTCATATAGACAAAGACTGTTATGTAGGTGGAGGACAGAGGCCGGCACACAGGCCCATATGTGAAATAGTGTTGTCATACACTGAGTATGTTGCTGGTGTTACAGGATAGTCTGCAACATACCCTTAGTCAGGAATATGAAGTCAGAAGCACAAATGGATGTAGCCATGTACTGATAGCACTCAACACACACACTGCCAGTGATATATCTGACACAAGACCTGTGTGGTGGACAGACAAAACATAACAGGCACACCTCTGGTCATCATGTAGATAGGTCTACAGTTGAAAGCTATGCAGACAAACTGTATTCCATGTTAAACTAGTATGTACACACAAACCCTGTAACACTGATGCTGTACAATGCATATAACAACACTACTCATACTCTGTCTATAGGTATGGAACCTTATACAAATATTTAGCTGATCTGAGTCAGCAAGTCCTCTTGTAAGAGTTATTCCTACCTGCTGTCTGTAACACTGCTGCCCACACACGGGAAGGATGTCCACCATACAGGAAAGGTAAAGGGACCATGTCCACATGATGTAGGTATATACAGTAGTGGGTTGCCATGACAGTGGTAATTGGAAGTACTACACAGCAGGCTGCATGCAGGTAGCAAGTGATGGACACTGACTGGTGCAGAGGCCATCATCTGATCATGTACATCACCTACAAAATCCATGCTGCAATCTATTCAATGCAGCTCAATCCATTTACTGGAGGGAGACTGAGAGAGAGAGAGAGAGAGAGAGAGAGAGAGAGAGAGTGAAAGCCAAAGTCAAAGCCAAAGCAAAAAAAAAAAAAAACAACAAAAAAACCAGCAACAAAAAAATACATCCAGCAAACTATCCAGAGCAGACATCATTCCCACAACAGATATGTGAAGTATATATGCATGTAACTGAATGTAGTACTTGGTCCATAATAATGGGATAGATGATGTGGAATGATTTATATGTGCCATCAGGTGTTATTGTTGTAGTGATGTCCAGCTGAACAACTGCTATGAACAATAGTGTCTGCCCCTGTGGGCATAGCTCTCAACCTTCCATCTCCAAAATGAGGAATACTGCTTCTCATAATGTGGAACAAATGGGCAAAATGTGGAACACTTACTAATGGGTTACTAACAACTTCAACTAGGAAGCTCATAGGATGGAAAAAATGTGATATTTGTACTCCTAGAATATGTCTTTTGATGAATAATATGATTCAGTTATATTCACCATTGCTATCAGTTAAAATATTGCTAACACTGAATGTGTGACAGACCCTTTCAACATGGAACTTCGAGGAACATGAACTTTATAAGACCCCAAATGAGGAATGTTCCTCAAAATGAGGTACACTTTAGAAGTATGCCTGTGGGTAGTGGGCCATACCCGTTAACTGTGAAGATCAGCACTGACTGACAAGATGTAAGCCATCATAGTGTGAGTTGTGCAATGGAAAACATGTATATTAGTGTGGCCAATAGCTGGTGGTGGAAGTAATGCCATTATGATGGACACATGGGTTCCAGAGCCCATCACTTGCAGGACACTCAAGTTAATGTGTAATGTAGCATGCAGAAATGCCATAGGTGTGTAATAGGCTTACCTGCAATCTGTCCCTATATATACCCCCTAATGTTAGGCTGTGTCCACATGTGGCACCTGTCTGTGTTGTAGCAAGGCAGAACAGTGCAGCTGTGCAGGAAGGAGAGTTAGAGAGTGTGGACCTGATGTCTGAATGCACTCATATATGTATAATATGTGTATGTATATATATATATATATATATATATATATATACACACTTATATATGTATGTCTACAGATATAGAGACACCTATAAGTATTTATATATATATATATATATATATATATATATATATATATATACAACTCATAATATATACACACACACACACACACACACACACACACACACACACACACACACATATATATATATGTGTGTGTGTGTGTGTGTGTGTGTGTGTGTGTGTGTGTGTGTGTGTGTGTGTGTGTGTGTGTGTGTGTGTGTGTATGTCTACATATATACAAACACACACACACACACACACACACACACACACACACACACACACACACACGTATATAAATAAATGTCCCCTACTTTTGCATCACAGTGCTGCATGCTCTGCATGAGGGAACATCACACCATATTAATACATATATATATATATATATATATATATATATATATATATATATGTATATATATATATATACAGCAGTAAGTGTGTGCAACATGGACGGTTATATCACATGTGAACCCCTTGTGAAGGTTGGATTGGAAATTTGGGGAAGGATAGAATGTATATTTGTGGAGGTGGGTTGGCTTGGAAGATAGAGAAGACAGCCTACTGGGGCGGTATATGACACATGTGGTGGGTAAACACCCTGGATGGGGAGTATCATCTGCAATGTGGAAGCACCATGAGCCCCAATATGGAATCAGTTGGAACAAGGCCCCCACCCATTGCCAGTCACAACATCAGCATCATGACCCTGAAGGTGCCTGGGTTGGAGGCTGAGCAAGAGGATCATGTGGATCCTGTGAGTGTGTACTGAGATCCTCAAGGTGCTGTAGCACATTCCCCAAGTATCTGTGGAGCTCCCTATGCACCAGACCCTGGACCTGACCTCAGGTGACAGGATCGTGTCTGTGTGTGCTCCAGGGGGGAGCACCATCCCCTGACATGATTCCACCTGAAGGTATTGCAGGACCAGTAGATGAGTAGGCCCCAGAGTGGGTCCCACATGTGATGAGGCCTGGTAACATGGTCAGATGAGGTGGGAGAGGTGGTTCTGCTGGCAAGTGTTCCCTAAACAAGGTACTGTGTCACTGTTATAGGACATATGTGGGCAGTAATAGTCCACACATTCCCGGATCATGTCCAACAGTATGCACAGATATTCCGAATAACCCAAAAGAACAGATGTGCAGCAATCACATGGCAAACAGATCATGTGCATATATGGAACCATAGTGGCCCTTACAATGGCATGCAGGTGACGTTGTCTGTAACAGGCCAGCAATGATAGTGTCCCCACAGGGAACATGGCTACAAACACATAGCACAAAGTGTGGTACAATATGATATATGTCCCAGTGGTAGGTGTTCTGTAGCCATACCTATTGAGTTGTGTGATCAGATTGTTGTTGCAGATATGATGAGGGGGAAACAGAGATGTGTATTAAGAACTATGGTAACCTTGCTGTATGAGTTGCTCAGACCTGTTTCCATCTTTACATCTTTCAGGAAAGATGTCACATGAGAGACTTCCTGTTTATACAGTGGATGAAACTGAGGTCATCATCACACACCTGGTGCAGCACTACCAGATGTTGTTTGGAAGAACAGCCCATGAGCAGCAGGAGTGGACTGCCCTGTGGAACAATGTTGTCCACAGGGTAAATGATGTCGGCCTGCATAACCGCATTTATGAGCAGGTCCAACATCATTGCACTGACCTACTTTGCAATGCCTGTCGGCATGCTGCTGCAGTCAAGGGGAACACCTCGCAAGAGGGGGGGGTCATGCCATCCATCATCCTTATACAGTGATACCACAGTGTATATACCAGTATTACAATGGCAACTGGTACAGATCTATACTACAGCATATCATAATACTGCAGTCCACAACTGTTACAACCTGCAATGTGGTGCCAACATGAGCAATGAGTGTGTAATATGGAATCGTAGGTTAGGGCAACAAATATGGGGAATAGGTAACTTCACAAACACTGGAAGAATGTGTGTGCACACACTCCAGATAAAATATAGAGGAAGCAGCTGTTGAGGTACTGACTGCATGCATTTGTCATGGAAATACACCTTCCAGCAAATACATGTCCCCAGTGTCACAACAAGTATTGGTCTGATGTTCAAGATGTTTGGCCATCAGATGTGCACACTTACCTGCAACAGAGGAAGCTGTGGCTTGCACACATCTTACATGACATGGTGTGGGCCCCATAAACAACAGGTAGCATCCATGAGCTGGGCATGTAGCCATACCTCACTATTGCATATACCATGTAAAACAGTGCAGTCATTTATGTGGCAAGGATGCATGGGACAGGAATGATGTAGGAAATAGATGGCCATCCAAACAGATGATTTGTCACATGTAGCAAATTGGTCATGTGGGCTGCCTACTAACATGCCACAACACTGAGGGGGTTGCAGGAATGTCTAGCAAGTACTGGCTGTGCAGTACCCATGTCAGTAATTGCCTGGACTCTGCAAACGTGTGGCCTACGGGTTAGGATAATCAGATGTAACAGTTGTAGCACAGGAAACATCAGCCAAGCCTCTCTACAGGTAGTGTATGCATAACAGAAGAAGTCCCCAAAAGGCATGTGTTGCAATGTGTTCTGTGCTGCAAAGCCAACGCCTCACCCCACCTCAGGTCCACCATCCCCATATGTACTGTGCCGGTGCCAGTGTACACCTGTATGTTTGCCATTCATTAGCTGGGACTAGTCTGTTACATGTGCTGTTCAGTGTTTGGGACTCAGCAAACTGACACACATGTGTAGACCATAGTTGTCAAGCATCTGCAAAAAGGCTAAAGGTGGGGAGTGGGTGTCATCATGACACAACAGTGCACTGCAGCAGGGATCTAAGGGATGCTATGAATGGCTGTATCTAAACACAGTAAGGGTCAGGGACTGTGGCAGATGTAACCCTGACTCCACAGCAATAGTGACGGCAGTGTGTGAACTCCAAGGGATGCGCACATGAGTTGACTTTGTAATCATACAGAGTTGGGGGACATATGTAGGGTAGACTGACCATATACTGGCAAATGCAAATGGCCCATGCTAGTATACCCCTGCCAGGAATAGTGACTACTGTAGTACACATAACAGTAGGTGCAACAAACCATCATGATAAGGGCGTGCACACATATGCACCCACGAAGTGTATGCATCTCAGTCAGCATCAGCACAACTAACACATTTGTTTGCCACTGCATTTGATTGTACAGGACATATATCACATATCAGGCTCATGTAATGTTAACATACGCAGTAATGTGGCCCCATGGCATATCAAGGAATAGGGTGTCATATCAATAAGGGTTTGTACACTTCCCATAGCCATGATAAGTTTTGGCAGTTGTCAGTGTAATAGTATTGTATTGGTCATACATGCACCGCTGATGATGACATCTGTAAATCAGACATCAGGCATTCACAAATGATATCTGTCCACATATCATCCCAAGTATGTCTCAGACAAACACATAGGGATTGTGCGCAGCAAAGAAGTCATAACTGACACAGTAATACACATTCAGCAATAGTGTGTACACCTATGAGGTATGAAGCACAGTACATAGCAGGGTGCTGAACAGGTGCACAGCAGTACTGTGTACGTGGGTGCAGTGTTTTCCAGGGGAAGGGGCATCACCTACTAACACAGCCAATTCATCACACAAATGTGTACTGTTGCTGGCATGGATTGACTATAGCTGCACTGCATGCTGTTGAGTATCATATGTTAAGCATGTTGACAGATGGGTAATGGAAGGTCTGTGTGTAATATCTTCATGCAACCTCACCTGTAAGTGTGTGTGTGTGGGGGGTTATTTTGTCTGTATGTGCACTCTGGTGGAGTGGAGGGGGGATTGATGCATGTAGGATATGTGTGTGTGTGTGTGTGTGTGTGGGGGGGGGGGTGGTCTATGTATGCACATGTGTGATTGTGGGGTTGTTCATACGTCACTAATTCCCTTTAGAATTGTGCAGTACATGGACATGGACTGACACATGAGACACCAGGAATACTTGTCTGATATGTAATCTCAGAATAGCTGATAGCATAATAAGATCTGTAGCATGGAACATGCACTGGGAAGGAAACTAGACATCAGGTATACTTTTAAAATTGCAATCAGCAGAAAGGTGAAAGACTACCCATGTATGCAGCACTACAGATACATTGGGGAATTACTAGACAACACCAGTGAGTGTATCCAAATATTACTGCTGTCCACATAATAAGTTGATTGAGCAACAGATCTTGCACCTACTGAGCAATAGTTATGTATGACACTCCAGTGTGTGACCGCATTAACCACTAACATATGGGGGCATGCTCACAATGTCCAGACATACAGATGGTAAACACTGGATGACAGCAGTGAGTCCTTGTAAAACCAACTCCAATCAAGCTAAAGAGGTAATGGAGTAACAGGCCATGTTTTGTGATCACTTGTCTAGGCAATTAGAAGAATGATACAGTAATGATTGGTATAAATGTGTGTAAGTTTCCAAGTGTGGTGCAGGATGGGGAACTTACATGAATAAACCTGGGACAGACTGTAAACTCAGGGACAGGTAGGTATTATAGTGGAATGTCAGGGTGTGTGTGTGTGTGTGTGTGTGTGTGTGTGTGTGTGTGTGTGTGTGTGTGTGTGTGTGTGTGTGTGTGTGTGTGTGTATATATGTGTGTATGTGTGTGTGTGTGTGTGTGTGTGTGTGTGTGTGTCTGTGTGTGTATGTGTGTGTGTGTGTATGTGTGTGTGTGTGTGTGTGTGTATGTGTGTGTGTGTGTGTGTGTGTGTGTGTGTGTGTGTGTGTGTGTGTGTGTGTGTGTGTGTGTGTGTGTGTGTGTGTGTGTGTGTGTGTGTGTGTGTGTGTGTGTGTGTGTGTGTGTGTGTGTGTGTGTGTGTGTGTGTGTACTGTTAAGCAATGACATACAGGTCTTAAAGTGCATTTCTTGTTTTCCCCTCACAAGTGCCGAGGTGGGTCAATGTCCCTCCTGCATGCAGTCTGATGTTGGTGTCCATACAGACACTGAAAATTATGATAGGTGTGTTGAGGCACAGGCGGGGTTGTCACAGGCCAAAACTGCACCATTGTTTGACATCCCCCTTTTATTCACCCCATCCACGCACAGAGTTGCCATGCCTATATATACCCCATCACCAGTGGCCATAGTAGAGGGACAGTTGGCAGTTGGTGGCAGTGCACAGGACAGTGTGGTATCTATGGCAGCTGTGTCTGGACACAGCAGCCATATCTGGATGTCCGGCAGGGTACCACATAGGGGTGCTCGTGGGAGGGCCACTGGTCATCATGCCCCTGGCAGAAGTGCCACATCTGGTATCACCAGTTGCATGTTTTAGGCTGCCATGGAGGCACAGGCACATATGGAATGCTACACCAGACAGGGTCTGAGGCTGCAGAGGGCTGCTTTTTCATCTGTAAGTGACAACATCCGTGATCTTGCAGGTGCCCTCCGTGATTATACAGAGGTCATGGATAGATGGTTGGGTGAGATGATGTGCCTCATTGACTGTGGATTGTCTGTGCTTGAGCACGTGGTGGGAATGGTTCATCGGCCACATGGACATAGGCCAGCAACACCAACAGCTGATGGTCGACATAGACATGCAAGGACACCAAGCCGCTCTCGTAGTGGCAGTACCAGCCCCAGCACTGCAGGGGGGGCACTGTCCACACCACACCACAGCAGGCCTTGTGCACGTGGCCCTGGTCAAGTCCCAGGAGGGACCTTAGACTAGCCCGGTCAACAAATGTAAAATAAATAAAATAAAAAAACAATATGAATAGCTTATAATATCTTGGTAGCCATTCAAGCAACACATGTACTGCCAACATAACATTCTTCATTATGTTTTTTGTATATCTTGTGGAGCTTTTCTCCCCGGGCCTCTACTGAAAATGGAAATAATTCCAGCTAGACTAGCCTGGTCAACAAATGTAAAATAAAAAATAAAAAAAATAAATTGTTCCAATGAACATATGTCATCATCCAGGGAGAGTAGCATATCAAGGCTTGTACCTGAACGTGCCCGTGGAACCCCAGGCAGGCACAGTTCTCTTGTCCGTGATCGGAGGTGGTGAATTGCATACCCTGCCAGGTATGGTCTGCAGCTTTCCAAGAAACACCCGTATAGGGCAGCCACATGGCAGAACTGTGTGCATGCATATCCACACACAATACAAACACACCTAGGGCAACCCCATACCTACACACACCATCTCACCATGCCCATATCAGTAACTTACACCCCCTCACTCACACACATAGTGTCAAATGTATGGCCCACCCAGGTCTCTGGCAAACCAACAACACACCCTGTACATATGATGATACCTGTGTCACATCCCTGCCATCCATAACATTGATGCAGGGACAGGCTAATATGGTTCTGATGCACACAGTGACTATACTACAGTATACCAATGTACTGCTGTGTAACATGTTGTCAGGAGTAATGTTTAATGCTTACATGTCAGGTAGTGTTGCTGTCCAGCCATGATGCATTATAGCTGTTAGTAACACTGAGTGATTGTATTCTTCATAATGTTATCCATTTGTGTTGTAGGTGTACATGTGTCAGCAGGAGGATGGTCTGCTGTCATATCTCACAAGGAGTATGGCACCGTGGTGACACCATGGCTGTGTCATATCCTGAGTTCAGTTGAACACATGTCACAGGTCTGTATAACAGTTATTGCCTTTGCCACATGGACAGATGACCCCCTGGGACATGTATATTCAGCAACCTGATGTAGATCCCTCCACTTACATGCGCACTCTTACTTGGCAACACTGGGACTAGACCCCTACCTAGGTATGTAGTGCTACTGATGTGTATGGCTTTAATTGGACACACCACACAATGTTTAGGATGAGGTTGTTCCAGGTTACATGTTACATGCAGAACATCCCCTGGTATGTACAGTATGGTAATGGAAATGTAATGGTTGTATATGGACAATACATAGTGTGAAATACAATCATATACACATTAACAAACAAATAACAGTCAGAAACACATCCGAGAGACCTGTGCCTATCAGTGCTAACTAACTTGTCAGTGTGTCCAATGTGTTACAGGTAGGCTGCACACAGCACATTCATAATTGGGCTGGATAGTGTTATCAGTTACGTGTATGGATGATAGTGACAGTGGTCACCATACAGTGGTACATGGGACATGTACAGTGGGTACTATGGTGTAATGACAGTATACCCAGCACCCACACCCAACTGTGGATATTGTACACACTGAAACCCATGATGACATTCTGACATACTCACCATCACACATTGACCAGGACTGCAATACAACCCCTTGTCCATCCCAAGAGTGCGACTACAGGGATATGCATCTAATGCACATGCCACAGGTGTAGTAGCTGATGCATTGTCATGCCTCCCCTATGGGCAGCAACATCACTATCCCTAATACTGTGTGGCAGTGCATGTTGTAATAGGAGTATGTGGCCTCAGAATGCTGTACTGTACATATATATACACACATGCACACATACACACACTTGCCAGAACTCAGTGGGTATCCCATGCCTATCAATCCATTTGTACAACAGTGTTGTGCTGGTACTGCAAGGGCCAGGTAGCCCTTAGGGAGAGGAGTGTAACAAGGTACATGTAATGTCTGGTACAGCAGCAGTCACATCTAACTATGGCAATGGGTGTTGCAATGGATGTGAAGGGCCTCAGGGTATTCACAACTACAGGTGCACTAACACACAAGCACTGATATCCTTGGTAATGCACACATACACATTTGGCAGTACTGGAGTGCATCGGTGCAGGTGTTCATAGGTGTGTACCTAGCTATTTCCCATAGAGAGATGGAAAGTATAGGGGATGTGTGTACAGTGATATCATGCCACCTGCCATGTGCCAGCAGGCAATCTATCTACAGACACTACTGTGGTGACCTTCAGGATGAGAGTGACATGCATCAGCCAATCCTCTGGGTGCCTTCTGCAAATGACTGGTGAGGTGCTCCAGTTGACATGTATGCAACATGTATTACATCACATGGTTAGTGTCTGTCCTGGAGACCTGTACCCAAGCATGTTCTGTTGATTATGGTAGTGTAGTTGAGATCTCCATGGCATGTGGTGCATACAAGGTGTTGTGTTATAACACAGCAGGGCAGACATGTCAGTGTCAGTCAAGCATAGGTCGCCTGTACATATCCAAGCTAAATACCTGACATCTGCACATCTGTACAGGGACTAACAGACATCAGCTTGCCAACTAGTTATGCAGTAGGATGAATGTGTTGACAGACGTCTAACACCGATAGATATGCCATTACTACATGATGGCAACCCTCACTGACATGTGTTATACTGACAGTAGCCTACAGTTAATTTCCAAATGTCAGATCAGTATCCAGTAGGAAATATACAATGTGACACAGCTCACACACCAAAAACCCGACAGTGAGGACTCAGAGTCCATCTATGCATGCAGAGATGTTTGTTGCCAGTACTATAATTAGCAATCTACTCTTGCTTGGGAAAGCACTGCCAACAGTAATAGAATCATGATACACTTCATGCCAGTGTCACTGCACATAACCTGGGATACTTCCCTTGTATGTAACACATTCACATGGATAAGAGTATTGCACAAGTAATATATACTCAATTGTCCCAGACAGGACACTTATGCCCCTTGCTACTGTAATGATAGCACATAGATGCATGTTATGTACATGGCATTACATATACCTATTACAGATGTCATTACCTTGCTATGTTATCAGACTGGGATGTGAGCATTAGTTACCAGGGCTAAGCCATGCTTAGCAGGTGTCAGCGTTGCTGCAATATAACAGCTGAGCACATGTGCGCACTGGTAAGCGAAACCTACATGGTGTAAGCGAGCGTACATTTAACTGTACCTTAGCACCACTTAGCTTTGCACTTAAAGCTGGTCAAAACTGCCTTAACTACACTGTATCCAACTGCCCTTCTTCTGCCCAGCCACAAAATAAACAGCCCCTGTAGGACTTGAAACCAGGACTCTGCACACTATAGTCACAACAGTTAACCACTACACCATGATAGCTGTGAAGACAGTTGTTGTTTTTCCAATACATCTGTCAATAGACATGTTGAATAGTATTGAACAATTGCTGTACCTTCTACAATTGTACAGTACTTGTTAGTGATATTACTGTTGCATCACATATGTTGTTATATCTAAACTTACACATATCAGATACATATAGTGTGAAACATCTGGGAAGGTATACACAACAGTAATATTTATACATGACAAGGATATGGATATATACATATACATATGTAGATATATGTCTACATGTACATACACATATATATTCATATATATATGTATTTATACACATCTGTATAGTGCATCATATATATGGCCATTTATAGATCTTTGTATATATATATATATATATATATATATATATGTGTGTGTGTGTGTATATATATATATATATATATATATATATATATATATATATATACACACATATATATATATATATATATATGTATATATATTTATGTCGATATATATGTAGATATCTATAACTATATGTGCATATATATCTATATATCTGTATATGTGTAGACATATATAGATTTGTATATGTATATATGTATATATATATATATATATATATATATACACACACACACACACACACACACACACACACACACACACACACACACACACACACACACACACACACATATATGTTCACCATATGTCCAGAATATGGAGTGGAGTCATACCTCAGCACCAATAGTCTCAACCTCTTAGTGCAAGGGGATGTCATATATATGTAGCAGGTATATATGTAGACTGTTGCTATTGTGACATGGTTGTCTTAACAGACATGTTGTGTGTTGGAGTTCACATCTGCTATTGACATGTATGCTGTAATTAACTGACAAACATCCTAAGGACATCATAGTACATTAACACTGATAGCACAGTAATGATTCTGTGGATTACAGCAGAGATATGACCAATATATGTGGACAGTCTGACACATTCTGGTCAGTCCAGAGGTATACACAGATCCCCTTAGTGCGAGACATGTGGACCAAGCCTGACGATGTGGATGTTACCAGTCATGTACATGGGTATATCATGTAAATACTGGATTACATATGTTCACACAGTTTAAGTATTCACACACTCCTGTCTGTCCTGACACATAATAACTGGTGGTGCAGAGGTCACATGGCCACATACTACCCAGTAGTTAGTAACATGCATCTGTACAGGCTCCCACAGCTTTGTCAGAAATACACAACAGTTATGATGGCCCAGCATCAGCACATCTTGCAAATATCTGGACATAACATCACACTGGCTAATTACACTAAGCTGCTAGGCATGTAACAAAGCACTGTGCAAACTACAGGCAGACTGCCATAACTCTGGCCTACATTTCAGTTGGGGGAATACACGTGTACCTGGAAATATAGCAGGCTCTACAGGCATGTCAAAGCACAGAGTAACAGACACCTGTGTGAAAGTGCATGCTCACAACCAATGTGAATACAGCCACAACCACATATGGTATGCAAGCTTAATATTACACAATATGGACTGTCTGATCAACACCATCCTCATATGTGCCACTCACACAATAACCCTACATATACTGGGTCACGACACAGTGCGGTCCAATGCTTGTCTGTGGTATGGGACATGTGTTTGGCCCTACAAACATGTGAGCTGATAGGGTACCATACACTGGAGCGGCATGTAACATCAGATAGAACAGGGCCAAGAACAATGACATCTACCACAGTCTGTACACAGGCCAAGGTATGTATTCGCAATACACATACTGTCGATAACTACCATAAGTACAAAGACCCCACTACTGTACACACAACCACAAGATGCCCAGGTTATGTCCTCAGAAATAACCCCTACTATACATAAAATATCCAGAAGTCTGATATCTTACTGGCTTGTTATCAGGTATGATGTCAATACATAATGGTGCACAGAACATATGCACTTCTTTCTGCATGACATGTGTACAAAGGTTGACAGACTTATGGGCTGGAGCCACAAACACTGGGCCAATATTGGCATGTTGCTGTGATACCCTCATACATTTACTGTTGTAACAGGGTTTGTTGTGACATATGTTCTATGAAGGATATAAAGTCAATAACTCTCATGGCTGTCACCATGTACTGACTGCAATCCTCAGACTATGCTTCTGCAGTTCTAAGATACATGAACTGTGAGTAACACAAGGTACATAAGACTCCAAACATTGGCCAATCTGCAGATAACCCTACAGGTGGGTGTTTCCTCAAACACATAACACTGTCATGAAAGGTATTAAATCATGTAGACCAGCCATATCCACACAAACCCCGTTAGACCAATATTAGTCCAAAGGCAGAAGAGCAACACATTCTGTAGTCATGTCTGGAACATCCCCCTCCTGTGTGTTGGCCTGTCTCCACAGTGTATATTGTTAAAGGTATATCCCACTACCATCTGTGTTGCTTTTTTGCCAAAGACTGGGATGAAGTCCTACTCACAGCGACTAAAAAGGGTCAACACCCACATGATGCTCCTACTTATAGGAGTGTGTTTCCATGCAATTGGCTATGCAAATGTTACCACAGCTGTCCCACATGTAATCAGCTAGTGGGGGACTGCAATTTGTACAGAGGCCAACAGCTGATCATGGGCATCCCTTACAAAACACAAGCTGCTGCCTAAGCAAAGCAGGTGTACTTCTCCACATCCAGCAGAGAGGGAGTGAGAGAGACAGACAGAGACAAAGTAAGACAGGGAAGGGATGGAAAAGTAAAAGGATGTTTGCATCAAAAACTTACCAGTATGTGGTTTCAAACCTCTGCCTATGTATTGCTATCACATGTCTATGCAGTTATTGCATGCACCACAGAGCTTAAATGTTGGGGAGCTGTCCAAAGGTATATTCGATGGTCAGTGACATCTGCACAGTGATAAAAGAGGGGTAAGGTAGGTGTAGTACACATGCCTATCCACATGGACAGGTGTCAACGTCAACACGGCCATACTCTCTCAGGGACTCACACACATTATTGCAGTTGACAGGGTCAGGCTTAGACCTCCTAACTAGCTAGTTTGCCACAATACAATAAAATGCAGGTATCACATGCACCACAGGGGTTATCAGGATGATATATGGGCAAAGGGTATGCCAGGGTGTCTGACATCAGAAGGCATGCTTCAGTAGGCCAATGGGAAGTGTAGTAAGTGTGAATGGCATCCGAATCATTATACTTCACACACACAGACACAGGTTGCCAGTACTGACATGCAAGGGTGCATTGCTTCACAGGTGTGTAGTGATTGACTGTGCCAGATGGCTGTACAAGACTAGGCAAGGGGTATACCTTGGCATCAGGCCACATGACAATGGTCTGCCATGTGGCTGAGGGGTGTAGTGGCTGGATTGGCCCACACAGGTGGGTATTGTATTCACCATCCAGTTATCTGGGTTACTATTGTGGGTGGCCAGGGCTGTGCAATACTTGCCATGTATGTGTTCTATTTTCCATGACATGGATGGTGTCCGGGATGTGCACACATCCCCCATGCATGTTCTGTGACATGTGGAAGTGTACTTGGGGTGTCTAAGGCATGTTGAGTACACAGATTGTTATCATCAGATGTGCCATTCCTGGCTTCATGTGGTGAGAACTGGCAATGGGCACCAGGTTGACCCTGCACCTACATTGACAACATGATACAGGTATTCTTGGTGTCAGTGGCATCTGTCCATACAGGGCATGTGTATATGGCATGGTATGTCCTTTGTGGGTTACATTTGCTGGCTCTACAGTTGTTACAGGTGTTGAGTGGGGAACCTGAGCATTGTATGCAATTATGTGCCTTTTGTAGGGATGGGACAGAGTGCCTTGCCCTCTGCAGTCCACTGCAATCACACCATGGTTACTATCTGTGGGCAATATGCAGGGAACTACCAACATAGTGGTTGTTGCCTAGCTGAGTGTGTTTGTGTATGAGACATGGGTTGAGAGTGTTTTCAGGTTAATACAAGGGTTGCCTATATTGTTCGCCAGGCTTTTATGTCACATATAGGGATATGGATTATCCACCTCAGCCTCTCTGCTGTTTGACATCTGTTATCCTTGGAAGGTGGACATTGTGACATATAATAGGCCCACCATATAAGAAATTTGCAAAACCCGCTCCACAATGTGTCCAGTTGTTACACACTCACAGCCACCTCCACACAGGATACAAATGACCAACACACACCAAGTCTCACAGTTGCCATGTCTGAGATTAGAACTCCTACCTAACTAGTATATCAGACTACAGCATTACACAGTTATAGGACGCACCACATATATTACTGGGTACTCCTTCCTCAAAGGTGTATTTCAAAGTGAATGACATCAGCAGCCCTGCCAAAGTAGGGCATTTGAAATTGTAGTGAATGTGACTGGCCTAAAAAGCATTGATCCCTACATAGGCAAACACACACACACACTCACACACACACACACACACACACACACACACACACACACACACACACACACACACACACACACACACACACACACACACACTCTCTTGCCACGTTTGGGATTAGAACTCCTACCTAACTAGTACATCACACTACATCATGCAGTTATAGGATGTGCCATGAAGATCACTGGGCTATTACTTCCCCAAAGGTGTATTTCAAGGTGCAGACATCAGCATGTTTGCCATAGTAGGGCAATGGGGAGTGCAGTGTTTGCGCATGGGCCATAACCCATTCATCTAGAGGCAGACACACAACACTCAGGCACACACAGGTTTATATTCCACAGGTACATGTATACAACTGCTAGATGACTACTGACTTGTACAGTCTTGTTACACAGTTAGCACAAGCACAACAGAAACTATAGTGCTGACGGATACCAGAGGCAAATGTCTACGGTGACTAACATTTGCACATCATGTGGTTTTAGCCAATTGGATGTGTGCTGGGTGGGACAGGCCTCATGACGGGAGGCTCTTTGTCACTGTCATTCTATGTATGTATATTTCTGGCCTATTATATTTGTGTATGAGACATGGGTTGAATGTGTTCTCTGGGTAATACAAGAGTTGCCTATATTGTTCACCAGGCCATGATGTCACATGTAGGGGTCTGGATTGTCTACCCCAGCCTCTCTGCTGTTTGACATCTGTTATCCTTGGAAGGTGGACATTGTGACATATAACAGGCCCACCATGTAAGAAATTTGCAAAACCCACTGCACAATGTGTCCAGTTGTTACACATTCACAGCAACCTCCACACAGGATATGAATGACAAACGCACACCAAGTCTCACAGTTGCCATGTGTGGGATTAGAACTCCTACCTAACTAGTATATCACACTACAACATTACTCAGTTGTAGGATGCACCATGGAGATAACTTGGCTACTCCTTTCCCAAAGGTGCATTTCAAAGGGAATGACATCAGCATTCCTGCCAAAGCAGGGCATTTGAAATTGTAGTGAATGTGACTGGCCTAAAAAGCATTGATCCCTACACAGACTAACACACACACACACACACACACGCACACACGCACACACGCACACACGCACACACGCACACACGCACACACACACACACACACACACACACACACACACACACACACACACACACACACACACACACACACACACACACACACACACACACACTTGCCAGGTCTGAGATTAGAACTCCTACCTAAGTAATACATCACACTACAACATTACACAGTTCTAGGACGTGCCATAGAAATCACTGGGCTACTACTTCCCCAAAGGTGTATTTCAAGGTGAAGACATCAGCAGGCTTGCCATAGAAGGGCAATGGGGAGTGCAATGTGTGTGCATGGGACATAAGCCATTCATCTAGAGGCAGACACACAACACTCAGGCACAGACAGGTTTATATTCCACAGGTATGTGTATACTACTACTAGATGACTACTGACTTGTACAGTCATGTTACACAGTTAGCACAAGCACCACAGGCACTATAGTGCTGAGGGATATCAGAGGCAAATGTCTATGGTGATTGACATTTGCACATCATGTGGTTTTAGCCAATTGGCTGTGTACTGGGTGGGGCAGGCCTCATGATGGGAGGCTCTTTGTCACAGTCACTCTCTTCCACACATCTATGTATGTGGATTTCTGGCCTATTATAGTGTGTTGCCCTTGGATATATGTGTGTATTCCTATCCAATGTGGGTGCAAAGCATGACTGGTGTGTACTGAGGAGTGTGTGTGCACTAACACCTGCTACTGTTAGATATGTATGGTCCACTGTTGTTGCCAGACATGGGCATCATTTCTGTAAGTGTGGGAGCATACCCAGTATGACCTTCTGTATTGAATGTGTGAATCCATTCCAGGTAGGTTGCACTCCATTGCAGACGTTTGTATTCTACATCTACAGCTAGCAAACTGTTTATGTGGGATATCTGTAGATCAGTTGACAATATGGGGACAAAATGAGCAAAGGATAGTGGGTTACTGTAGGTAATTGTGTCTGTGCTGCTTTTGCTACATGGTCCTGGTGTTAGCAGAGATATTCAGACATATGTACTGTTTTACACTGTGATGTTTTATGTCATCAAGTACTGTCAGGTATACATATTTGCTTGCAGTGATGTCCTGGGGAACACAGAGTGAATGCAGCTGTGTCAAGTATTGTGGTCAGCAGCCTACATACTCTTACACAATCATGCCATTCTGGAGAGAAAGCTGCAGACACTTGCTGCTGGGTCTGTGTAAATGGTTCAGCACCTTGGTACAGTGGTGGCTGCTGATCCCATGCTTGTACATCCATTGACGTGACAGTATGACCATATCCTGCTGTGGCCATACCTCACAGCTGTTCAGATTCACACAGGTTACCCAGAGGCAGGGGTCATAATTCTGGACATTACCCCTTCACATTGTGGTTTGTGAGCAGGTTTGTATCCACCCATTCTTGTGTTTGCAGCCAGGGATAGTATGTGCACATGGCTGAGTTCCAGACTGCCGCCCATGCTCCTACCCCCATCCATTATTCTATCCTCTTCCATACATTATGCAGACATTATCTGATATGTTCCCTATAGTTATCACCTCATCCCGGCAGTAATTTGGTGTTGGCCCACAGTTCATGCAGTGGGACATGGTGAACATGTTACTGAGATTTGTCCACATGGCCTTGCAATTGGGTTCTGTGGACTGTGTTATGTTGTTATTTGGGAGTCTATGACATAACATACATTGGCAGTATGGTTGAGACGCATGACTTTGGCAGAGGACTGGAGGCCATTTGGTAGTGATGCAGGCCAGCTGTAGCTGGCCATTGCATTCTGTCAGTCCTACAGTCCCAGACTGCAATACACTATATTCCCCTGGGGTGACAGGGTAGGTGTGCAAGGTGTTCATGCCAATACTTTCTGTCATTATTGATCCAGTGGTGTAGATGCTGGCAGGGTGCTGCTTACACCTAGGGACACACCTGCATGGGACACCTCTTCTGCATGCTGCATACTTTAGCTATTGCCATACAGAGGTGGGGGTCATATTGTACTCATTCCCAACAGCAGGGATAAGAATGGAGAGGTACCTGTGGGTGGTGGTGGGGTGAGCTGGGTGCATGTGTGCCATGGACACTACTTGCATCTGACTCACAGATATGCATGGGGCATTCCACTTATGCTGGCTTGTGTAGGGACATCAGCTGTTTCTCAATACTTCACACCTATGACCTTTGTGGTCTGCCAGTGTTTGGCCAGATGACATCGGTATTCCCTACTACAAGCCCAAATAATGTGCTGCTAACCTGTATGTACAATTCCAAGGGTTTGTCCATTTGACAGTTACATATTATACACTGCCTGTCTGGAGTACTTCCCGCTGTGTACTGCTTGTATGTCTGGGCCCACATTCATGCCATATCCATCTTTCAGATGGTGACACATATAACTCCTAAACATTTACTATGGCTTACTGCTGGAATGTGTTTTGCTGGGAAGCATTGTGTTTGACACTGCAGTTGTGAGAACTTGGTCCTGTCATCGGCAGTGCTGGCAAATGGTCACCAGGACAAACCTCATCATGCGTGCATACTGACCACTCTCACACAATATACGACACACACCAACCTAACACACACAGCCCTGCATATTGTACACATGCTACAATCTATCCTGCTACCTTGGCCAGCTCAGGTGATCTGTGATCCACTGTTATTATACCTACACATACATGTTACTACATTTCTACATAGGATTGGGGGGCACACCTTAGTGTTACTACATTACTACATAGGATTGGGGGGGCACACCTGACTGTTACTACATTTCTACATAAGATTGGGGGGGGGCACACCTGACTGTTACTACATTTCTACATAGGATTAGGGAGGGAACACCTGACTGTTACTACATTTCTACATAGGATTGGGGGGCACACCTGACTTTTACTACATTTATACATAGGATTGGGGGGCACACCTGACTGTTACTACATTTCTACATAGGATTGGGGAGGGGCACACCTGACTGTTACTATATTTCTACATAGGATTGGGGGGCACACCTGACACTTGTACACATTTGCTATGACTGTACTGGTATTTCAGGTACTCCATTTCATTCTGTATTCTAACCTATCATGCTGACTAGAGGCATATCAGTGTACTACATGTCTTAGGTTTGATTGACCTACATTTCAGACTTCTTACCTTTCAGAACTAACATCCCACTGACTGACCTGTTGTAGTCTGTCTGTGTAGCTCTGGGGGGGATGTTCTCCATAGTCATCAATCAGACAGCTTAGTATAGCCTTTGTTTGTGTTTATCTACACCTGTCCTGCTGGCTGAGACTGTTGTTGGGTATGTGAGCCTCCCTGACTGGCATGTGTGTGCTTTATGGACACACGTGGCCTAGCACATTTTCTGCACTGAGTTTTGTCATCTTGTCTAGTACTGGCTACTATGGGGACACCAGTATTTGTTACAGATCTCATGCTGCCACTATAGTTGTCTACTATCTGCTGGCATTCCATTCAGCCACCTGATTCCCTTGCATGCTCACATCCATACCATAGATACAAGTCACAACAAATACTACTCCATTCAGCAATTGGTAGGAAGAGTGACTTACCTTGTGGCTGTGCCAGTATTGAGG
The DNA here is from genome assembly GCF_019279795.1 of Protopterus annectens. Taxonomy (NCBI): domain Eukaryota; kingdom Metazoa; phylum Chordata; order Ceratodontiformes; family Protopteridae; genus Protopterus; species Protopterus annectens. The sequence goes on from NC_056733.1 coordinate 1,324,367,546, forward strand.
ATGGTGCTGGAGGGCTGACTATGTGGGATGCACATAGTACACTCCCTATACATGGTTAAGCATGGGTAGTGTCATGTTTGGCATCTCCTTTACTGTATGTGCAAGTTAGAGAGAGGTGTCATTCCCTGGGTTCCTACCTTGTAAGTGTATGTGCTATGCATTGCCTCTTTGCCATGGCCTGGGCATACTGGGCATGCCTCCTTCTGCCTACTGGGGCAGGCTCAGGTTATTCCTCCTCTGAGTCACTCTGTGCCTGTGCAGGCCTTGGCAATGGTGGGGGCTGTGTGGCCCTGCCCCATGCTGTTCCTGTTGCAGTTGTTCCCGCAGGATCATATTGTGTAGCATGGCACATACTATGACAATATGAGTACATGTAGCTGGTGACTACTGCAAGGCTCCACCGGATGTGTCCAGGCATTGGAACCATGACTTGAGCATCCCAAACATGCTCTATTATGATTCTGGTCTGTGCATGTGCCTCATTATGGAGTTCATATCTGGGTGTGTGTGCATTTCTGATGGGTGTCATCAGCCATGGCTCCAGAGCATAACCAGCATCCCCCACTAAGTGGCCATAAGGGATGCCCCCATTGGCAAATCTCTGGTACAGCTGCTTCAGATGCCAGATGTGGGAGTCGTGATACCTTCCAGGGCAGCCAGCACACACATTCATTATAATGCCCTGGGCATCGCACATGACCTGGAAGTTGATGTAGGAAAACCCTTGCAGTTGATGTAGACCCTATCTCACTGACCGGGTGGTGTTTTGATGCATATATGCGTGCAGTCTATAGCACCCAATACCTCAGGGTATTCTGCTATTTGGTGGAAGAGACACATATTGCTGGCCAGTGCCTCACAGGTGTTGTGGAAATATACGTGCTCACCAGCATGTGCTGACATGGCATTCAGGAACTGGTGGAGTACCCTGAATTCTGATGCCTGTGAGATCCCCATGATATCCCCAGTTGGCCTTTGGAAGGTACCTGTGGCTAGTATTCCTAGGCCTACACATACCTTGGTGTCCACTGGGATGGGTTCCCCTCTGTTGGTTCTGTGTGTGAGGTGTGGCCTGCAAAGCTGAACAATTTGCTGTAGGATGTCCCTGCCCACCCTATACTGTGCCACTATCTCCAGCTCATGTAGCCCCTGGTAGGTTTCCCTGGGTCTGTACTCTCTTCTCCTTCTCCTCACTGTGGGTTGGTTGTCAGCATTCTGATCCTCACCACCCTCAGCCTCTTCCACATGTTGATTTATGAGAGATAATGCAGCTCCTATCATTTTGTTGCTTTTGCTTGGTAAAATTTCCCCCGCTTGTGTACTTCGGTAGTGTAGAGTTTGTGGGAAAAAACAGAGGGAAAGGTGTTTGCATAGTTTATAGTGGTGTGTTGGGCTGGGCTGATGCCTGTGTAATTGGCTGATTCTGATACATTTCACCTATCAGCTATGCTAGTTCTCCTTGATTACCTTCCTACTGCTCTTTTCCCTTCCCATTGCCTTCCTGTTTAAGCCCAGGGGTGCACTCTGCAAACACAGTGCTCAGATGTGCACAGAGCTGCTATTTCCTGGTTTACTTTGTTTTTTCCTTTAAAACACAGTGCTTGGCACGCACACCCATTTAGGCAATGTAAAGAGTGCTAGGCAGCCTCAGATACACTCCCTTGCTAAGCTCTGTTAAGCTAAGGGCAATCTCGAGCCACAGGGCTCCAATAAGCTTACAGTATTCCTGACACACCACTCTATGATGTCAGCTAGCTCTTAGGCTTGCACCATGGTCTTTCTGCACTGACACGGTTGGGTGCAGGCTAGCATTTAGGGGGGATCTTGGATTCAGTATCATTCCCCTCATTTGCATAGGATTGCCTGCTAATGCCTAGTTACAAGTCCCACACTGAGCCTTCCCCCTTAGCAACCGCTATTCACTGGCCATGTTGTCTTCTGCCTGCCATTGAGTATAATGGGAAAAATTGTGATTTTGGATAGAATGCTTATTTCAATTTTTTTTTTTTGGCCCGATCCCGTTTGCGTGCCGCTGTCCTACTCTAAAACAGCTGAAATCGGCTGAAAAAAATTAAAGTTATTTTTTTTTTGTAACTGTTTTTCATGCCAATGGCCATATATTTGGCCGTTGAATTGGTTTCCACATAATATGCACCCTTTATTTGGAGCTGTCATGGCTCCTTTTTGTAGTTTGCAGAAATGTACTTGGTTACTGACTGAGTACATTTCTACAGAGTACACTAGTCCTGCACGGCTGGCTGCCAGCTTCCTGGATCACAAATTCACCTCATTTGCATGGTTTTCACCTGCAAATGGGATAATTTGCATACAGGAGCTGTGTCCGTGCAGGAATAGTACAGGCGCGCTTGTGCACGTCCCGGGAGCTTATTGCTGGATCGCACGGTGGCCATATTGCCTCCAGCAGCTCCTGCACTATTCCTGCATGCCATGCAGAGCTTGCTGAATCTTGGGTATGATATCTGCACCATTCTTTGTACTTATACTGAATGAATCACAAGTGCTAGTCTCCTTGTCACACTATACATTCTGTACTCCTATATCCTTCAGTTGTACAAAACTCCTTATGTATGCTTTGTTTCACTGTCTTATTGGATCTCTGTTTCTGCCTGTATAGTTATCATTTACACTTTTATATGCTCTTGCAGAATGATTTCTTGCATCTCAGACACACTCTTCCAAAGACTGGATATTACCCCATATCAGGATACTAACACACTATAAGTAGTTTCTATTCTCTCTCTCTTTGTTTTACTTTTCTGTGGCATTTTCACATGCGTTTCTGTGTATTTTAGTCAGTTTATTTTGTTTTTCTTCATAATCTGTCTCTCTCATTGTTTGTTTTATTGACATCTTTTTCTTTATCTGTGTCTTCAGCTATATCTGAAATGTTGTAGAACATGACACATATTAGCAATGTATCTATTGTCATATCTAGCAGTTCCAATGCTTTGCCACTGTTAGATTCCTGTATTAGCACTCTATTTATGTTTTAGTTAATATCAGTGATGTAGCAAGTTCTAGATTTTGTCCTCAGTCTTACAAAATATATGTATGTGGAGTCACCATCTTTCTGTCTGTCACTTTTGACCTTAATATATTTCATATTCTACATTTTTCTCTTGTGATCAAAGTGGCTGTTTTGTTTTGTCTAACACATCTTAGACCCTGGGTACTTGTTACTGTTCTGTAATGGCTTCAAATATTTAAAATAAGTAAATAAATGACCTTGTCATCAGTTTCTTTCCTGTAATGTATTCAGGCTTGGACTTCTCACTCTTATTGCAATACTGTAGTCCACAGAATTTGGTTTAACAGGAAGAGTTAAGGGTACAGGTATTAAGCATAACAGGAGTCAATGATGCATGACCAAGGATATTATACAGACAGGTGTGGCTTCTTGTGGGCACATATGTAAAAAAATAGATTCAGCAGAGCAGAACCTAATGCATGTATAACCTTTCATCTCTAATGAGCACTTTTACTCAATAAACCATCCTGAAAAATAAGACTAATTGGTTGTTTTAGAATCTTTACTTAAGCACCTTAATTATCCATGGCAAATGAACATCTTGTATTCATTGCCTGGTCTAATCATAAGCTACCAATGCATTTCTTTGGGGAGAACAGCCTCCCAAGAGCAATATTGAATCTTCCTTGATTCTGAATCATATGCAGAAGCTGTGTTACTGGTACCACCTTACAAATATCTTAGTCAGTACAGAATGCTGCCTGACTTTCTAAAATGTTTCTTTTTATTTTGGAAATATCATTGGAGGTCAGAGTACTTTGGAGAACTGAAGTGTGAGCATTGAGGCACATGGCATATTTCTTTATTACAAAAGAAGGTATGTGTATTAAGGGCATATTTCACTGATCAAGGTCAGAAGGAACAAGGTTTTGGCTTTCAGGTACTCCTTCAGATCACTAAAGCTCATATCACTATTGTTTGATAGTAAGACCTTGTGTTGTGGGTTGCCTGTGTCAGTGTTGCTTATCAGATATATTAGCACACCTTAATGCTCTTATGTCAGTGCTTAATGGGTAGTCCAGCGTCACAGCTTCACAGAGAAAATTTGAGACAGGTATTATACTGTCTTCTAGTGATCATTCTTTCTTTGAGGTGCAACATGGTAAGGGTAATTAAATACGGCAGGCAGGTTGTGGTGAAGTACCTCCAAATGGGCTGCAGGATGTTACCTATCCACCCATGCAAAAAACAATAATTTTATGTGTTACATTTGTTTGTATTGTTATGAAAAAGGAGTTCATGAGTTGCTGTAAGTACTCTTAGGTTCCTAATGGCAAGTTGTTAATTCCAAGGTTTTGAGATAAGAGCTTGAATGTGCCAAGGAGACACAGTAAAACCCAATAGTTTATTACTACTAAGTCAGAGGTCACTTCAGTTATGAAGTAAGAAAACAATGGGCAGGATTCACGAAGCCTCCGTGTAAGAGTTATAACTCATACACGGAGGCTGCAGTTAAAAGGAGTGATGTCAGCATGCTTTGCATATTCATGAGAGCATGCTGAATCACACTTAAGGCTAACACGGTCCGTGCAAGACAGTAGGGGGCGTGTCCGTAGGCCGAGCCCTGTAAGCGGACACGCTCCCAGAAGAGGAAAAGTTCCCAAAGTAAACACCCATGACAGAGTCCACGGAAATGTGAATAAACAGAACACAACACATGCCCCCACAGACTATGAACAGAAAACATATAAATAAACATGTTATATATTTTTTTAAATTGTAAAAATGTTTAACCGTGAGTGCGCTTGTTTGCGCGGGCGTGCCTGTATCGCAGCTACAGTTAGCAGGCAGTGGGAAAGCATATAAGAACTAAATATGCAAAATAAGCCAGGAAGCATTAGCGTAGCGGTAGAGATGTTGGCTGAAGAGCAGGCATTCATGGTTCGAGCCCCCTCAACACCAATTTTTATTTTTAGCAAAATAAGCATGAAACAAGTCCCTGACAAATATGTACACATAAAACCACATTTTATGTAACATGTAATGAAATAGCCCATTTATATTGAAGAAATGTGAGGTAACAAAAGAATAAAAAATGCCAGATGTGCCCATAGCTGAGCTACAGTTTAACAGGGTGAGTGCATCTGCCCGTAGATGAGCAGTGGTTTAACTGGTGCAAAATGAGTGCCCGTACTGAGCAGTGGTTTAACACACTAAATCTATGTGCCCCTAACTGAGCTGAGCGTAATATGCGTGCCGATAGCCAAATGAGGCTTAAACCAGCGTACCCCGTTTGCGTGGAGCTGCGCACAAACAAGCTAACCAACGGGCAACGTTGAGCAAGCCGTATCAAAACTGCCTTTACACAGACACACCCCTCAGCATGTCTAGGCAGTCATGAAAAATAAAAAGCAGTGGCAAGGTTCGAACCCAGGATACTATACACCATAGTCAAGGTACCAAACCACTAAGCCATGACAGCAGTATCTAGAAATGCAATAATAGCTAATATATAGGAATGAATACAAACTGGAGCATGACAATGCAGGTTTACTGAAGTTGATACAATTCCAAAATGGCCAATCACAGATATGTGCGGGAAAAATGGACTATATAAGCCCCATAGGCAGGAATACACAGCATAAACGATTGTAGAACTGACCTGCAGGCAGAATGACAGGAGTAGGAGAGGGTAGTTGCTTTTGAGCACAAAGGTGGGGCGTTGAGGAGTCCAGGTACATGGTCTGGCTCCTAGTCCGCAATCATGAGGCCCAACTCATGCAGGGCCAGGTCCTCTGGGGAGCATACAGGGCCGAGGCGTGGGACCGGTTGGCTCATGATCTCACCAGTGCCACAGGGATTCCAAGGACTGGTGAGCAGGTCCGTCACCACCATGTGGACCTGAAGAGATGCAAGCAGGACCAACTGAACCTTTGGATCCAGGAGGCCCGGCAAACACCCAACGCCCCACTACTGAGTAAGTTACATTTAATTATGTATGTAAGAAATTAAACTAGCTGATATTATGGAGATGTGTATTCCAATATTACTTCATTTATATTACAGCTGCAGGTGTCCATTCTGCGAACCGCAGAGCCTATGGTGATAGGCTGCTGCGGTTGCGCCACCAGGCAGGTCAGTAATCGCAAAAAAAGGTCAGTACAAATGCAGTGATGTAGCAAGTTCTAGATTTTGTCCTCAGTCTTACAAAATATATGTATGTGGAGTCACCATCTTTCTGTCTGTCACTTTTGACCTTAATATATTTCATATTCTACATTTTCTCTTGTGATCAAAGTGGCTGTTTTGTTTTGTCTAACACATCTTAGACCCTGGGTACTTGTTACTGTTCTGTAATGGCTTCAAATATTTAAAATAAGTAAATAAATGACCTTGTCATCAGTTTCTTTCCTGTAATGTATTCAGGCTTGGACTTCTCACTCTTATTGCAATACTGTAGTCCACAGAATTTGGTTTAACAGGAAGAGTTAAGGGTACAGGTATTAAGCATAACAGGAGTCAATGATGCATGACCAAGGATATTATACAGACAGGTGTGGCTTCTTGTGGGCACATATGTAAAAAAATAGATTCAGCAGAGCAGAACCTAATGCATGTATAACCCTTCATCTCTAATGAGCACTTTTACTCAATAAACCATCCTGAAAAATAAGACTAATTGGTTGTTTTAGAATCTTTACTTAAAGCCTTAATTATCCATGGCAAATGAACATCTTGTATTCATTGCCTGGTCTAATCATAAGCTACCAATGCATTTCTTTGGGGAGAACAGCCTCCCAAGAGCAATATTGAATCTTCCTTGATTCTGAATCATATGCAGAAGCTGTGTTACTGGTACCACCTTACAAATATCTTAGTCAGTACAGAATGCTGCCTGACTTTCTAAAATGTTTCTTTTTATTTTGGAAATATCATTGGAGGTCAGAGTACTTTGGAGAACTGAAGTGTGAGCATTGAGGCACATGGCATATTTCTTTATTACAAAAGAAGGTATGTGTATTAAGGGCATATTTCACTGATCAAGGTCAGAAGGAACAAGGTTTTGGCTTTCAGGTACTCCTTCAGATCACTAAAGCTCATATCACTATTGTTTGATAGTAAGACCTTGTGTTGTGGGTTGCCTGTGTCAGTGTTGCTTATCAGATATATTAGCACACCTTAATGCTCTTATGTCAGTGCTTAATGGGTAGTCCAGCGTCACAGCTTCACAGAAAATTTGAGACAGGTATTATACTGTCTTCTAGTGATCATTCTTTCTTTGAGGTGCAACATGGTAAGGGTAATTAAATACGGCAGGCAGGTTGTGGTGAAGTACCTCCAAATGGGCTGCAGGATGTTACCTATCCACCCATGCAAAAAACAATAATTTTATGTGTTACATTTGTTTGTATTGTTATGAAAAGGAGTTCATGAGTTGCTGTAAGTACTCTTAGGTTCCTAATGGCAAGTTGTTAATTCCAAGGTTTTGAGATAAGAGCTTGAATGTGCCAAGGAGACACAGTAAAACCCAATAGTTTATTACTACTAAGTCAGAGGTCACTTCAGTTATGAAGTAAGAAAACAATGGGCAGGATTCACGAAGCCTCCGTGTAAGAGTTATAACTCATACACGGAGGCTGCAGTTAAAAGGAGTGATGTCAGCATGCTTTGCATATTCATGAGAGCATGCTGAATCACACTTAAAACTAACACGGTCCGTGCAAGACAGTAGGGGGCGTGTCCGTAGGCCGAGCCCTGTAAGCGGACACGCTCCCAGAAGAGGAAAAGTTCCCAAAGTAAACACCCATGACAGAGTCCACGGAAATGTGAATAAACAGAACACAACACATGCCCCCACAGACTATGAACAGAAAACATATAAATAAACATGTTATATATTTTTTTAAATTGTAAAATGTTTAACCGTGAGTGCGCTTGTTTGCGCGGGCGTGCCTGTATCGCAGCTACAGTTAGCAGGCAGTGGGAAAGCATATAAGAACTAAATATGCAAAATAAGCCAGGAAGCATTAGCGTAGCGGTAGAGATGTTGGCTGAAGAGCAGGCATTCATGGTTCGAGCCCCCTCAACACCAATTTTTATTTTTAGCAAAATAAGCATGAAACAAGTCCCTGACAAATATGTACACATAAAACCACATTTTATGTAACATGTAATGAAATAGCCCATTTATATTGAAGAAATGTGAGGTAACAAAGAATAAAAATGCCAGATGTGCCCATAGCTGAGCTACAGTTTAACAGGGTGAGTGCATCTGCCCGTAGATGAGCAGTGGTTTAACTGGTGCAAAATGAGTGCCCGTACTGAGCAGTGGTTTAACACACTAAATCTATGTGCCCCTAACTGAGCTGAGCGTAATATGCGTGCCGATAGCCAAATGAGGCTTAAACCAGCGTACCCCGTTTGCGTGGAGCTGCGCACCGCACAAACAAGCTAACCAACGGGCAACGTTGAGCAAGCCGTATCAAAACTGCCTTTACACAGACACACCCCTCAGCATGTCTAGGCAGTCATGAAAAATAAAAAGCAGTGGCAAGGTTCGAACCCAGGATACTATACACCATAGTCAAGGTACCAAACCACTAAGCCATGACAGCAGTATCTAGAAATGCAATAATAGCTAATATATAGGAATGAATACAAACTGGAGCATGACAATGCAGGTTTACTGAAGTTGATACAATTCCAAAATGGCCAATCACAGATATGTGCGGGAAAAATGGACTATATAAGCCCCATAGGCAGGAATACACAGCATAAACGATTGTAGAACTGACCTGCAGGCAGAATGACAGGAGTAGGAGAGGGTAGTTGCTTTTGAGCACAAAGGTGGGGCGTTGAGGAGTCCAGGTACATGGTCTGGCTCCTAGTCCGCAATCATGAGGCCCAACTCATGCAGGGCCAGGTCCTCTGGGGAGCATACAGGGCGAGGCGTGGGACCGGTTGGCTCATGATCTCACCAGTGCCACAGGGATTCCAAGGACTGGTGAGCAGGTCCGTCACCACCATGTGGACCTGAAGAGATGCAAGCAGGACCAACTGAACCTTTGGATCCAGGAGGCCCGGCAAACACCCAACGCCCCACTACTGAGTAAGTTACATTTAATTATGTATGTAAGAAATTAAACTAGCTGATATTATGGAGATGTGTATTCCAATATTACTTCATTTATATTACAGCTGCAGGTGTCCATTCTGCGAACCGCAGAGCCTATGGTGATAGGCTGCTGCGGTTGCGCCACCAGGCAGGTCAGTAATCCACTACCAGTAACTGTAAAGAAATATAAAAGTATGACAGTCAGCAAAAGAGTGCAGTGTAGTCAGTAAGGAATAAAATATGCAAGTAACAGTGTGAAAGTGTCTGCAAGTATTGCTTGATTACAAAAGTGTGTTTCAGCCTGTAAGTTAAACCGAAAAATGAAACTGTATGACATAAATTCTGAAATAAAAATTACCTACCTGTAAGAAAATAGTACACAACTTGCAGCAGGCTGAAAAGTATAGCTGCAGAAGATGACGAAATCACATGTGTGAAATATATCCCTGTTGAAATACTGAAACATGACAGAAGTGAGACTGCTGGAAAGGATTGTAATAACCACAGGTAAAACATGTCAATAAAGCCTAGAAGTAAGTACCATCCTGAATAGTAAAATGAAAGCAAGTGAGAGAGTGTGAGAAAGTGTCATGAATCCAGCAATACAGTAGTAATAACCCCTGAATAAAGTATACTGCAGTCAAGACAGAATGAAATGCATGTGAGAATCAAAACCAAACAGCGAAATCTGTTCAAAATGTTGCTGCATCTGGAATGTGTATCCCAAAATATGGATATGTTGCTCTCAGTCTGCAATATGCAGATAGGATGATTGTCTGATATACCAAACATCCACACTTGTCTACAGCTATATAAAGCAAATGTAGCAGGATGATGTAGCTGAACAAAGCTAGATATGAATGTGTATGAAGAACAATAAAATGTATATTGATGTTGCAGTAACAGTCCTATCACCAAGTTGAAATAGTTATCATATAAGAAACTGTAGTTAGAACAGTAGTGTGTATATATCTGTAGCTATTAGAACAGTATAGCATATGTATTGGTATTTGAAGGTGTTAATATTATTTTCTTCACCCCACCCTATAACCACATATAAACCATTCCACGTGAAAATGGTATGTGCAATCACAATTAACACCCCTGGACGTTTGTCCTGTTGGGTCATATATATTTGCATGTCCTTTGATCCATCTGCCCTGTTCATACATCTAGACCTGATGGCCTGTTGCCATCAATTAACCCTGCATGTTGTTGGACTGTGTATATCTGTTCAAATTATGCATGTGTTATGCACGCTGTTCAATGGTGTGAATATCTGGGTGTTTGGTTAATGGGAATACTAATGCATGCTGTTACAACTAATTGTGAAGGGTATTATATGTCACTAACCCAAACTGTCATGACATAATGCAAAACATAGGACGACAGGGAAGGCGGGTTCCAGCGGACCCACCTCTCCCACCTCAGCTGGCGAGTGCACCTGGCACTAGTGCCGAGTCCGGACCCTCCTCCGGTGGCCCTGTGCCACCTGCGGGTGGAAGCGCTGCACGGGATGGGGCTCACCCCCCCTCTGCAAGTGTGGCCGGAGGAGAACCACCACTCACCCTCCATAGCATCCGGACTGTGGTGCGTAGGGAGATTCGGGACTCTGTTCTCGAGCCCCTACGCCAGCTTGAGGCACGGGTGGCGCAACTAACGGGCATGCCTGTTGCCCGGCCTACACAGCCCCCAGCACAGCCCCGTCCTGGGCAGTGAAGGAACAGTGGCAACTGCCTATTGGTGGGGATATCAGTTCCACTGTTGCCATCTGTGGGCTCAATGGCTCTGGATATCCAAACCTCCGTCCCCGTCAATTGTGTAACCCCCCCACACGTGTCATGCACCGCCCCTGTATGCGTCTTGTTTGTCTTGTCTGTTTACCTACCTAACCTACCTCCCCAGCTGTACCAACTTCCTTCACCTGACATACCACTCTCACATGAAAAAGAAAAAAAAAAAAGGGCACTCTGTACCCACAAAAAAATTACGCCCCATACATAGCTGCCCATTCCGCACACATGTCTGTTGGACATGGAATCTATCAATTACAATTGGCTGTACAACAAGTATTATTGTTGTCCTGACACCTCTCTCAGGGGTGGAAGGTTTCAAATGTCACACCAAATTACATACATATGCACAGCTGCTGCTGATGAAGAAATGGGCAGCTATGGGCCTTACCTACATCCCTCCTGCAAATCCCAAGCTTGTTTCCCTACTGTCTTACCCTCTTTGTGACCCCTTTTTCACCACTTTCCTGTCTCCCCATTTTCTTTTCTTTCAAAGAAAATAGCGTGGGTGTGCGCCAGAGTAAGCACGTTTAAGCGGTTGTAAGCGGGTGTGCGTGTGTGTGCGTGGAGCTAACCGCCAGTGCGCATGCGTGAGCTCCACGCAAACCAGCGCTAACCCGGTTACAGCTGCTTAAAAGTGCCTTAGTCACTTTGATTGACAGGTCCTGTACTCAGTTCAAAAGCAAAATAAAATCCCACTGTCAGTCCCGAAAACAGGACCTTGGAAACACTAGTCTGTATGACCTACCACTAAGCCATGACTCTTATACAAGAACATTGTGCTAAAATAAATATAACATGTAATAGTAGGGATGAATGTAAAGGGAATATAGGATGTGTAGTACACAAAGCATGTCATTTAGAATTACTGTCAAAACTACTGGATTTCCATAATAGTAGTGTGTGAACAGAAACAGTCATGCTAGTTGGTAGCTTGTAGATAATAATGTCAGTTAAAGTACATATATAAATGTATGTATATGTACATATATATATATATATATATATATATATATATATATATATATATAGATATATATATATATATATATATCGTTGTAGGAGTCATTGTGCATACACACTTGCTACAGGGAACATGAGAGAGGAATGGAGAAATGTGAATATACAACACAGCCTGAATCATGAGAGAGATACTAACCTTTACACTCACAGAACACTGTCCACAGCATACCAGCATGGTCCCCACCCTTACAATCTGAAAGGGCAATGCCTATCCCACATACCCTTTTATAGCACTGACCTGAAATCACAGTGAGAACTGCAATCAGTACACAACTGGCTGTATGCAATTAGCAAATGCTGGCTTACAATTGGTGCAGAAGCCATCACATGGACCTATGCAGATACCTACAAAAGCATCCAGTACTAACACTCCACACATGCAATACATTCATTGCACTGTCTGGAAGCAGACAGAGGGAGAGAGAAAAGTGAGAGAGAGAGAGAGAGAGAGAGAGAAAAAAAAAATTATACACTGTGACTCTGTCACCCGAAGCTGTCAGCAGTGACAGTAGCAGCAGCAAGCAGAAGCAGTGGTAATGCAACCAGCTGCAACAAACACAGGTAATGCAAAGTAGCAGGTTAATAGTGTGCATACTGTGAACCCTCCAAATGTGTCATAGGTATGTATCTATAGGTATGTCCATGTGATATGTTGTGTGTACGTAGTTCCACCAAAAGGGGATGACCATACATTACATGTCAATCAGTCTTAGGCCATGATCCTGGCAGCAGTTGTCTGTGCATTGCCCCAGCAATGTCTGTAGTGACTGCTTTGAAAGGTCAGCCAGGTTCAAAAGGCAGGATCAGCCCATCACAAAGGCACACTGGCTGGGAACAAGTGTCTGCAGGTATCCGATATCACTGCATATGCATCCCATACTGCATAATTCCATAGCTTAGCAGACCAGGCCGGTTATGCATATGATGTGGTAGTTCCCAGGGTCAGTCGAGGTGCCACCTTAGTGGTGTGGGACTACTGTCGCTGTATGCCACTGTCTAGGTACATATCCTGTAGTACTGCCAAGATAAATTATCATTGTTATATGTGGTTGTATGTCCTCTCGGAGTGCAGGTAGCACACATCCAGGGATACCATGAGGTCACAGTGATGCTGTGTGTTCTTCTCTGCTGAAGGCGGCCCTCACCTGGACATGTGAGATGATAGGGAGGTTACATCCAGCTGTGATAAATATTTCAACTGGTGGGGGAGAAGGAGGGGGGATACGTGCACCGAACATATCTGCAAGATTGTTGCCAATATCCGTGTGTTTGGTGAATGTTAAGTAGGTGTGTATTAACATAGAGCATATCTGAGGCATGTGGTCCATATGTGTAACATAACTGAAGAAGGCCTTGTAGTCATCCATAGTGTTTGTGGCCATTTCCCTCCCAGAGTAGGCTGTGGCCATTGTTATGACGGACCATAGCATAGTACCAGTGCTGACCACAGATGCCTTACCTTAATGTGAATGTGCTCTGTCCTGCAGTAGCCTCCTGCTATTGTTATACAATATGCCTCTGTCTGGGGTCCACCGGACAGGATGCCTAACCTTTGTGCATAGGGTCTGGGTTAGAAATGTGTGTGCAAGTTCCATGCAATCTGTGGCATGTCCATGGTAAGCATTTGCAAAGGGGTCAGCAGTGTGGCTTGTGGCTTCCACTGGCCCAGTGTGCTGCATGGATACCATCTCAGTCCCAGCAAGTGAATAACTGTCTAATCACATACATATCAAAGTAGTCTACTGTGCTGGTGGTGGTGGTGGGATATGTATATCCAGGCCGTGTAACTTCTGTCCACATCACAGTAGTGGACGGCGTCCCACATACAGTACCTTGGGATGAACCCCCAGAGTGAGGTTGTGCATTGCACCTGTCAGTGTGTGCTGACCGATGGGGCATGCTACTATGTTGTGTGGAATGTGGCAGGTATTGTTGCACAGGTGTTGGCTGAGCACTGATATCTAGCCATGTACCTGTGTATCCACCACGACACACACACATGCAACATATGGGAGTAGTAGTATATCACTACACATGAGTATCATATATAGTATGTGTGCCATATATTGCTGACATGGTCTGCTGATATCCTGTTTGTGTTCTCTTCCAGGGAGATGGCGCGTCAGCGTAACCCCGCCTACTCTGTGGTGGAAGACGAGGAGATCCACCAGAGCCTGGTGCGGGAGTATGACATCCTGTTTTTTCCACACCAGTCAGAATCAGCAGGAGAGGGCTGCACTGTGGCAAGACCTTGTCCTTAGGGTAAATGATATTGGCACTCATAACAGGACATATGAGCAGGTACGACATCACTGCAGTGATTTAATCCGAAGTGTCCATCAGCGTGCATCAGATATCTACAGGCAACAGGTTGCCACAGGGGGTGGGGTGGCCACACATCCACCCCTCACCAGATTGTAGGGGGTACTCCTAAGTGTTGTGGCTGCATTATGATGGAGGCTGGTTCCACACAGCAGCACGACATGGAGCATGCAGGTAATATGCCATATGTACACTTGACTGTTCTGTACACTGTATCACATGCAATATCAATCATCCAGCCCCGGAACACCAACAGCAGTACACCTGCATTATGATGGAGGCTGGTTCCACACAGCAGCACGACATGGAGCGTGCAGGTAATATGCCATATGTACACTTGACTGTTCTGTACACTGTATCATATGCAATATCAATGGCACAGTTGTGCCCACTGACATTAATCTCATCATTTCTGCAGTTCCCTCCGGGGTTACAGCAAGGCAGGCCATCCATGCTGGTGAGTGTGTTTAACATAACCTATAATAGTCCTGATAATGCTAGTAACAGTAGTGTAACTCAGTAGTGCTCTGTGTGTATACTGCGGGGTGTGCATGTGTGCATGTGTGCAGGTGTGCCTGTGCCCATGTGTGCATGTGTGCATGTGTGCATGTGTGCAGGTGTGCCTGTGTCCACGTGTGCATGTGTGCCTGTGTCCACGTGTGCATGTGTGCATGTGTGCCTGTGTCCATGTGTGCATGTGTGCATGTGTGCTTGTGTACACGTGACCACGTGTGCATGTGTGCATGTGCCCATGTGTGCATGTGACCACATGTGCATTTGTGCATGTGTCCACGTGGGCATGTGTCCACGTGTGCATGTCTGCATGTGTGCATGTGTGCATGTGTCCATGTGTGCATGTCTGCATGTGTGCCTGTGTCCATGTGTGCATGTGTGCCTGTGTCCATGTGTGCATGTGTCCACGTGTGCATGTGTGCATGTGTGTAGAAGTGCATCACTGTTAACAATGTCTGGAGACTGTAAACTGTGTTTCCTGTCTTCCTCCCACAGGTTTTGGGGCTGCTCTGGTGACCTGCAGCAGGGAACCTGAATCCTGTGCCACGGCTACTGGTAATGATGATATTTGTGTAATGGTACAGGAAGGTGTGTCAGGGTCCGCCATTGCTCAGCCAATTGACAGCACACAGCTGTCAACCCCATCATTGCGCACAGTCATCCTGCCAGTACATCCTTTGTCACCATTGTCCCTAGGTGATGGACAGGATACAGTGGGCATAGACCAGGGTAATGTGGTACCTGTAGCACATGCGTCCCCACACAGCAGCCATGGGCAGGGTCCTCCAATGGTTCCACACAGACAGTTGCCCATGGGTTCTCGTGGGAGCATACGTGGGCGTACTGACTCTGGCCGACATGCCCAAAGAGGTCTGTCAATCTCAGATATGTTTCGGACTGTCATGCAGGCACAGTCACGTATGGAAAGTTACATCAGACAGGGTCTGAGGGAGCTGAGAGCATGTCGCACAGCCATGACAGACAGTATGCGTGACATTGCGGATGCTATCCGTAACTTCACCGATGTCATAGACAGACGTTGTGGGGACATATTACAGCATTTCCACAACCAGATGTCCATGAGCCAGGGCAATGGTGGGCGTTTGCGGCATTGACATGGCCGTATGCCAGCAGTAGCAGCAGCTGGCAGTCGGCGTGGACGACAACAGGCTCATGCACACCCCCATAGTGCCAGCAGCAGCCCCAGCAATGCTGGGTCTGTGCTGTCATCGGAACGCCCCAGGAGACCATGTGCACATGGCTCTGGACAGTCCCAACAGGGACTTGTGTCCAGTCAACACACTCCCGCTTCTGATGACAGTACCCAGTCTGGCTTAGTACTGGATACGGTCCATAGCACCCCTGCCAGGCACAGGTACCGTGTCCGTGCACACAGACACTGATCTGTATGACCTGCCAGGTGCAGTCTGTGGCTGTCCACAAACCCTTGTATATGGCAGCCATGAGGTGGAACTGTGTGCGTGCATACACACATGTGAAATGTTAACACCTAGGGCGACCACATACATGCACACACTGCACCAACACTGCCCCACCCTGTACTACTGCCCCTCACTAACACACATACACACACATGTCAATTGGTGGTATCAGTGGCTGACTCAGGCATACCTAATCCACACCCTGTGCATATGATGACACTGTGCCACCTCCTGCAATCTCCAACATCATTGCGGGAACAGGTAAACACGTTGCTGATGCACAGGGTGACTACATAGAAGTGTATTAGTAGTATCATGTTGGTAACAGTACAGTGTGCTGCTATGACTGTGTGTTTATCCCAGCATGCCTGCTGCAGTAACTGTATGAATGTCCTGAATTGTTATCTGCACCCATAGTACATACCAAAGTATAACAGCTGCACATAATTGCATGCCGGTGGTAAGGTTGTCAACAGATAGCCGCATACATGGGTAGCACTGGGGGAAAGCTAACGCAAGTAGTGATATGCAATGGTGGACATGTACAGTAATGGTGCCAAGTTGCCCACAACGACTATGCCATGTGAATGTTCGCGCATGTAAATATGTGTGCAGTACCAATGTAATCCAAATCACAAATAACTATGACATAATATCAGTTCTACCATGGGCATCTGCGCTGTGTATTCCTGGGTACATGTTGATAGTGCCTACATATTTGCATTGTTACTTACTGTTATTGTTACCCCTTCTTTGTTGTACAATGCACTACTTCCAGCCCTGTTTACTGTAGCTTTGTTTGCATGCATGTTCGCTTGGGGTTCCCTGGAACACTGCTTACACCTGCAATGCAGAGTTACAGTGCTTCTGTAGACTTCTAGTGACATCTGCATAGTGTACGATACGTATGTCAACTTTCCACATGACAGAACGTCACTGTCTGTCCTGTACGCATGTGCATTGCCTGTGACACATTGCACATGTCTTACCTGGCATTTACCCACGTGTGCAGTCATATATGTCAGTGCTATGAAACAGTAGCGGTACACCCACACATACACACCTTCAGTATGTTGTTCCCCATTGGCCCTATGTGTTGGTACTCACCATGGCAATCACACTACTAGGGTAGCATGTGCAAAGGTAACCTGTGAATCGCCTCTATGGTCCAGTTGTGGTTTATGTGAGTCATGTGTCAATGTCACAGCTGCCACATGTATGCAGTCAGCCATCACCCTTGACCAGGAATGTACAACACATGTGTGGGATGCCACCACACAGCCAATCTGGGGACCGGGCTCTCTGAACCCAGTAATGCCATACCCTGTCAGGTGGCATGTCATATATACTACATCCTGGACAAACGTCAACCCGAATCCCTGCTGCTACTATTGATAGTACCCCTGAAGATGTTCCTGATAGTTTTGACCAATTCTTTACTGAGACATTTCAGGCCCTAGCTAGCCATCTACCTCCTAGCTCCCCTGCTCCTGAAAGTAGCACCCCTAGAAACCTACTTGCGTTCAGCTGCCAACCAGTCGCCACTTCACTTCTCCGTACCTTGATTGAAACAGTGAAACCCACTACCCTTTCTGCTGATCAACTCCCTGCTGAGTACCTATCAAAATCAGATGATGCTATTGCTTACCCCGTCTCTAAGGTAATCAAATGAACCATGGTAGAATCTAAATTTCCCACCATCTGGAAAATGTCATATGTAATCCCACTTCACAAAGGAGGCAGCTGTACTGAATTCTCCAATTATAGGCCAATAGCTATACTCTCTCCACTTGCAAAGATTATGGAAACTTTAGTCATAGACAATTCATGCACCACCTAATCCAAAATTGCCTTATGGCAGACACTCAGCATGGCTTCCATCCTCATCACAGCACTACTTCAGCCCTCCTAGCCTTTACTAACACCATAAACCATACTTGCAACACTAATTATATATCCTCAGCCCTCTTTTTTGATCTTTCCAAGGCATACGATATGGTTGATCACCAACTTGTAATCCACAGCCTGCAAACATTCTGTCTAGATACTGGAGCCTTCCAATGGTTTCAATCCTACCTGCATGGTCGACAGCAGGCTGGCCTCTGGCAGAACTAACTCTCTAACCTTCTACCTAACACCCTCAGAGTACCACAAGGCTCTATACTAGGGCCCTTGCTGTTCTCCATCTTCATTAATGACCTTTATACTGTCATCCCAAAAGTCAGCTGTATCCAATATGCTGAAGACTCTACTCTGATCTGCTCAGCCACATCTCCAGTAGAGTTATAGTCAGCTACCCAGACCACCTTTAATACAATAGAAAACTGGCTTTCTGAACATCGTCTGATCCTAAATTCCAAATAAACTAAACTGCTGTTATTTCACCAACATGTAGGTCTACCGCTTTCACCGTTACCATAACATCAACTGATGGCACAATAATCTCCCCTGACCCATCTACTAAACTATTAGGTGTCATCATAGACAATAATCTTAAATGTGACCTACATGTTAACCAAATTATCAAATCCATCAATAGAAAACTAGGGTCACTTTACAGAATTAAAGCCTTCCTAGCCCCTCCAGCTAAAGGTGCCATAGCTCGCTCACACCTTGTTTCAACCCTTCTGTATGCATCCCCTCTACTCACGAATATGAACAAGACTGTCCTTAACAAACACTCAATTTGCTACAACCACATTGCCAGGTTTGCCATTGGGCTGCCTTTTAGGACACATCATTGCATCAATCTAAATCAGCTTGGTTGGCTTGAAATACCCAGCCTAATACAGTATAACCAACTGATTATGGCCTATAAAATCCTCTATAATCCAGACAATACTCCTGCACTTCAAATATTATTACCCTCTATAACAATCCTAGACCGCTTTGATCCTCTAACAAACTACTAATTCAGACTAGCAGATTTAATAACACAGCCGGTGATTCTCTCTTTGCAAAATCTGTAAGCAGATCATGGAACTCACTTCCAGCTGATATTACCCTACTGTCCACCTTAGGTCAATTTAACACAAGACTCAAACAACATTTGTCACTTAACTGGCTATGTCAATGTATCAAGCCTGGCTAACTCGAACATGTAAAATCTGTGAACCACTTTACTGTGTAATTTAATTTAATCCTGACTTGTGCTCAGGACTAACATTAACCTGTGGAACATGTTTAACTTGCTTACTTATGTAATCGCTGTAAATAATCTGTTTGTAATATGTAATGCTGGTATTATGTAATACTGTATCTGCTACCCTCGTAGCTTGTCTACCCGGGCCTCCCCTGGAAATGGACATGCATCCAGTTGGACTATCCCGGTCAACAAATGTAGGATAAATAAATATATAAATAAAATATATTACAGTGACTACAATACAAGTCATAAATTGACACGCACTGACAGCATGCTGAACACACTGGGGCATACGTGGGGACTCAGAATAGCAGCCTGCCTGAGCATCACACACCTTATTTATTTATTTATTTAACATTTGTTGACTGGGAATGTCCGACTAGGTTCCACAGAGCCTGTTTTCAGCGGAGGACTAGGTTCCACAGAGCCTGTTTTTCAGCCGAGCCCAGGGGAGAATGCTCCAGATGCATGTCTTTGGAATGTGGGAGGAAACGGAGCACCCGAGGAAACCCACCAACACAAGGAGAACATGCAAACTCCACACAGAAGGCACCCCAGCCGAGAATCGAACCGGAGAACCTCTTGCTGTGAGGCGACAACGTTAACCGCTGCACCACTGTGCCGCCCTAAGCACCTCCGCAGCTGGCACACAGGCATATGTTCCGTCGGAACAGAGCACATGCCACACATGGCACACACATCCCCTGTGCCACACACTCACAGCCTGTAGGGCTACACAACACACCTGCTACAGACGTGTCAGGTACCTGTCTTGTGTGCTGCACTGGTGTCCTGCTCAACAGGCTGTATCTGGTGAAGGTCACAGTGATATGCCTCAGGGGCACTATGGTCCACCACAGAACACATGCATACAGGTCAGTCAGAGGCATGGACACATATGACTCACTCATTGACCATGCCAGTATGGCTGCCTGAGACATACCTCCCTGGACTACATGATAGGGAACATAGAATGGATCTCTCAGCATGTGGCACAGGCCAGTATGAGCCTGATGTTGGTTGCCAACATACCCTCACCAGGTATGCTACCACTATATGTGGGAAGGGTGTTGTATGTCTACATTATGCTCAGTCTCCACTGTCATTCATAGGGTATCCGCTGGCTGTCAACATGTGCTTACATGCTAGGGAAGCCACAATGATGTGCAAGGGTCATCTTGCACGTGACACCCATGGCCCAATGTATAATGGCAAAGCTCCTTGGTACACACATACTGCCTTATGCTGCAGGACATGGTTTACATAGCCACCTCCGTGGGTATCGCACAGGTTAGGACACTAACAGTGCTGCTACACAACAACAGCAGTGTACACCGGAAGATGCATGCACCAGACTCTGTCCTCAGCACAGTGAACTGCAATGTCTGTGCAGTACCAGATTCATGATTCATGGCTCACAGGTGTTACCCATCACTGACAGGTTATGCCCCATACCATGCCTGTCATCCCCTACACATGTAACACACATGGATGGGGGTGGTATCCCCAGGTACCACAGATACACACACCTCCAGGTTGTTGGCACAGCACAAAGCATCAGGGCCTAATCATGTGCAGCTAACAGTGTGTCGGACTGCCATCTGGTTCATAGCCTGACACACACAACCCTCCCATACATAGGAAGACCACCTATCCTCCATAACAACACTGGCAATATGACAGTCTCAAGAACTGTGTTTATATGGCTGGACTGCATCCAGCCAAACATTGTGCGTGAGCATTACTGTAGCTACAACACACTAGTTGAAGGGTTCACAGCATGTGGTCACTGAATTGCAGTGGAATGACATGTTACCACTACAACAACAGGTGGGAACATATAGCACCTGTACATCGACTACATGTACACTATATGGCCCAGACCAGATGTGTATCCCCTGCTGTAGGTATTTCACCATATGCACCCACACTGTATAGAGACATACCACGTGCGGACCCTGCACAGTAAGACACAGTCATATTGGTATACATTGCAAATACCATTTATCCACTCGAGGCATGTGTCAGACATGGTAACTACTGCAGGTCACAGGTATTTATGTGTATGTGTCACACACATACATCATGTGTGCAATGCCATTGCTGGTTTAGGCAATGGCATGCATTGTTATGTACAAAGGCCCACACAAGGTCATATTGTGTGACACAACCACACGTGGCAGTTGTGGGTTAGCAAAACATACCTATCTGTACTCTGACAATGGTAATAGACACAGTAGCAGAGTGCACTATTGGCATTACTAGCCAATTAGCCCTGTTTGGCTGTGCTGATAGTGTGGTGACATCCCCTGTGTTTACTGGGGGAGTATGCAGCATCTGTTGTATTTGCCAAAAGGATCTGTTCTCTCACACTTGCATTTACACACACCCTACTACCCCCACACACACACACGCACACTTGCCATTTGCAGGATTCATTCACCTACCTAACTAAGTCATGACACGTGAGAGAGACGCATTAGCAAAGCGCACTATTCGGTTTACTAGATAGTTTCTCTTCTCTGGCTGTACTTATAGGGTGCTGACAACATCAGTATTTTGAAAGGGTAATGTGCATCAGGTAGTGTGATCTCCTG
Organism: Protopterus annectens; assembly: GCF_019279795.1. Taxonomy (NCBI): domain Eukaryota; kingdom Metazoa; phylum Chordata; order Ceratodontiformes; family Protopteridae; genus Protopterus; species Protopterus annectens. Next base: position 1,324,389,485 of record NC_056733.1, read on the forward strand.
ATTGCCAAAGCTAACATGTTTTTCATTCGGAAATGCACACAGACAAACTCTTCACATTCAAACACACACACATGCCATTTATAGGTTTCAAACTCCTACCTAATTACATTACGATACTCGGGAGAGACGCATTAGCGGAGTGCGCTATTCACATTACTGGGAGGCTTTCCTTCTCCTGCTGTACTTATAGGGTGCTGACATCATCTGTGTTTAGAAAGGGGAGTGTGCATCCTGTAGTTGCCAAAAGGGACATTTCCCTCACACACTAATTCCCCTCATCCAAACACACACACTTGCAGATTTAAAACACTACCTAACTATGTTACGACACTTGAGACGGACGCATTAGCAGAGCGCGCTATTCGCATTACTGGGAGATTTCTTTTCTCCTGCTGTACTTTATTGTGCTGACATCATTGATGTTTAGAAAGGGGAGTGTGCATCCTGTAGTGTGTTCTCCCAGTTGCCAAAAGGGACATTTCCCTCACACAAATTTGCACACAAACTAACCCCCTTCATCCAAACACACACACTTGCAGGATTCAAATCACTACTTAACTGTGTTATAACACTCGAGATGGACGCATTAGCAGAGCGTGCTATTCGCATCATTGGGAGAATTCCCTTCTCCTGCTCTACTTATAGGGTGCTGACATCATCTGTGTTTAGAAAGGGGAGTTTGCATCTTGTTGTGTGTTCTCCCAGTTGCAAAAAGGGACATTTCTCTCACACAAATTTGCACACACACTAATCCTTCTCATCCAAACACACACACTTGTCATTTGCAGGATTCAAACCACTACCTAGCTATGTTATGACACTCGAGACAGACACATTAGCGGAGCGCGCTATTTGCATTACTGGGAGGCTTCTCTTCTCCTGCTGTACTTATAGGGTGCTGACATCATCTGTGTTTAGAAAGGGGAATGTGCATCCTGTAGTGTATTGTCCTAGTTGGCAAAAGGGATACTTCTTTCAAACAGTCTTGAACACACACTAACACCCTCCACACACACTGAGCATGTACAGGAGTCAGACCCCTACCTAACTATGTTATGACACTCAAGACGGACGCATTAGTGGAACACGCTATTTGCATTACTGGGTGGTTTCCCTTCACCTGCTGTACTTATAGGGTGCTGACATCAGCAGTGTTTAGAAAGGGGAATGTGCATCCTGTAGTGTGTTTTCCCAATTGCCAAAAGGGACATTTCCCTCTCACAGCCTTTCACACACACAAATCCCACTCACCCACCACACACACACACACACACTGAGCATTTGCAGGATTCGAACCCCTACCTAACTATATCATGACACTTGAAGGAGACGCATCAGCAGAGCGCACTATCCGAATTACTGGGCATCTGTTCTGCACCTGTAGTATTTATAGGGTGCTGACATCTTTATTTCTACAGAGGTATGTAGATGTAGTACTACCTGTCAGGTGGGGGATAGCATATATATGCATTTGCAGCCACCTACGTCAGGGTCAGATATGCACATCGCACTGGCAGGTTATATTCTATACCATGCTTTGGGAGCACAGGACCTGTAACACACAACACAACCAGTCCAGAACACCACACCCACATCCAGGACACACACTTAGCTTCCCTGGGAACAGTGCCAGGATATGCAGGTATTCACATACACCATTCCAGTTGTTAACATCAGGTACAGGCATATTGTGTGTGAGAACTACTCAGGCCTCTACCACTTTACCCTGCAGCCACTACAATTTGTGGGTCCATGTGCTATGGCAGAACCACACACCACAGCCACATGGGTGAATACATATTGCACCTGTCCATCTGCAATGTGGGTACTCACTGTTCCACACCAGACGTAGACCACCATTGTTGATATCTGACCATACCCACCTTTCCCTGGACATCCATATCTCATCTCTACCCCCAAGCAAGGTTATCACTGCACACAAACTGTGTTTAGCACAAGCAGACTCTACACTTGTGTAGACTGGGGTGGATGACTTCAGAGGACCCATGCTGGAGGACTATACTGGCCACTCAGCATAATCCTTGACAATTGCATTCTATGAGCATGTGTACAGTTTGCATTGGTCATGCTATCCCACATATACCCATGACTGCTCCACAACAAGACACCTGTCAGCTGCACACCAGCCATATATGCGCCGTTCAACAGACAGAGTGACCTAATACATTGCAGAGCTGTAGCCCACAGAGGGAGGACATCTGTGGACAGTTCTGGCATGGCACTTCATTCACACATACTCATTACAACACAGTGTTGACAGTGGAATCGTCCAGAGAATGCAGATAGGGCTCCCCTCAGTCTGTTATTGATGGACACCTACTGTCAGAGATCCTCAGCAACCCTCTCACAGCACACACCAACAACATGGCTGTGGCTTAGCACATTCAATCCCTGAGACCTCCACGGTGCCCCTGCTTGACAGAGGCACAGCTCACTAGCCTCACATGTTGCCTTCTGTGACCTACTTTACAGTGGCACAGTAGCCTACTATCCTGGGGATGCAGGTGCCAAGCACACTCTGGCTGAGCTGTCATTCCCTGGGGCAAGAAGCCTAGTATTGACCTCGACACCCATATGTTCAATTGTCAGAAGCACAATATTTGTTGTGCTGTTCTACTGTTTGCAGGTCTTTATTGCCATAGCATTCCCTGTTCCTATGACCAACTTGTGTATCTGTGGAAGATGTATGCATATGACGGTGATCCACTATATCAGTTATGTCTGTGTGGTCATTTACTATGTTCACTGGGCTGATTGCTGTGTTGTGGTTGGTTCCTGGACTGACACGTACAAATACCAGATATGTGTGGCCAACTGCTAAACGGAGATATGGCCTAAGTGTGTGAGCATGCCCAGTTCAGCCTTTCCATGGCATGTTGTCTGACATATGCCTCATTTATCAAAGTGTGCGAGCATGCCCAGTGTGAGCTTTCCATATGTTGCACTCTGAAGTCCACCACATATTTGGGTGTGTGTGAACTTCGACAATATCGCACGTTTATGATTGTGTGTTGGGTGTCATGTTGTGTACTAACTGGCCAACTGCTTCGTGTCTGTCACAACAGGGATTATACTGTGCCTGCAGGGATTGCATGGGATACTTTGCAGACATTTCTCAACATACTTTCATAATGACCTAACACTGTAGTACCGTATAGTGTACTGGTTCGGTACTTTCACTGTGGTGGACAGTATCCTGGGCTTTAGTCCTATGACTGCTTGACATCTTCATAGTGAGCACAACAGACTGTGTAGGGGCCAGTTGTGCACATATGACCATGCTGCAATATGTTCAGATATGAATTACCTACACCAGGCTCGTCCAACATTGCTAGTGTATTCCACAACATGGGTGGACATTGGCAAACACTAGCGATGTTCCCTAGGCCATTTCTGATGCTAGTCACAGTGTGTGTTTGTCCTTCGACACACATTGTAACTGGAGTTTGCCATGACATATGTCATGGTTAGTATACTGTGCCTACGTCTACCTCTGACATAACAGTGATACCCAGGGTAGCCTACCATCTCCCATACACTCATCAGGTTGCCTCTTGAGGGGTGTCAATATGTGGCTCTCTGGCTGACCTGTACCAGGAGTTTACTGAAGTGTGGGGGTGCCTTCTGTGTTATGGATCATTCTGTACAGCTTGTCCTATGTATGTCAGTGCTGGGGTTCAGGTCTCTCATGTGCATAGCTTACTGCCATTCAGATTGTACAAGGTGCAACATGTTCATTCATTCCAGGTTGGACATGGCTTCATACATCAGGCACAGCTTTCCTGTAGCTGGGAAGGATGGTGGTGTGTGGGGCTGCAGTTTGTTTACTCAGGCAACACATGGCATCTGTTCATGCTCTTTGCTACCCCTGGTGGGGTACTGTTGTGGACTTTACAGTTGATGGAGGTGTCTGCTGTGGTATATCCCACAGGGGCTATTGTAGTCAGTTGTGACACTGATGGAGGATGGCTGCAGAGCCACAGTGAGTTCCCCTTATCTACATCTGCCAACCTTCATGTTTGGGTGGGTATATGGTACATGTTTCTGCGAACACTACAGCCACATGTTTGTCCAGTACAGGATATTTATCACCTTTTGTACCCAGGTCTCACATTACATGTTAGTTACCTCATGGGTTAACACCTGTGTGGTAATTTGTGGGCACTTACTGTATATCCACGGTGGTTGTCTATATACAGTTCTGCAATTAGCTTGCTGACATGGCTATGGCTACAGTTGTCTGTTTGTAGGTGGCCCTTTTGTGGGATGCTTGTGTCAGCTGGGGGTCGGATATGGTGGGCTGTTTGTACTCCTCTGCATACATGCTCAGTCACAGTCCTTCCATGTTGGCCTATACCTATGGGACATGTATACAGAACGGGGGTGGGGGGGCCAAGACCAGGCCTTGTGGGATGCCACTCATATCCGCTTTGTAGTCTGACATGGATGCAGCATGTCTGACCATGTCAGTTCTGTCCTTGGTCTGGTCTGCAACCCCTCTACTGACATAGGGGTGTATATTTAAGCTGGTGAACATATCCATACTGAACTCGTACGGTATTGTCTAGAAGCATGTGCACAGTCCAGCTACGCTGTGTGGACCACATTGCCCTCATCAATGACCTTAATGACTGCTTCAAATGGGTCAGACATGTTTAGGGGCCGATTCTGCAGTTACAACAGCCACAGTGTGTAGGGTCCAGTATCAGTAGGTCCACAATAGCCTTCTGTCTGTGGTACATACTGATCCTTTCCATAGCTGTGCAGAACAAGCTTGTCAGGATCCTGGGGTGGTAGTTTGGAGTATCCATTCAGGCAACACCTTTGTTGTGATGGACTACTGTTGTTGTACACTGCTCTTTGGGTACATATCCTGTGGTAAGGCTGACATTGGGCAGTAGTGTGATTTGGCATTCCATTATTCTTGGAGTCCATGTTGGCCTCAGCACAGGACACCATCACATACCTTTGCTGCTGTGTGTTCTGCTTTGCAGATGATGGCTGTTACCTCAGCATCTGCAATGTCAGGAGACCATCTGCTGGGATAGGTATTTTGCACTCGGGGCGGGGGGGTGTTTGAACTACACCTGACAGGTTGTATGTTAGCAATATGTGTGTGTGTTTGGTATGTTGTTTGTAATATCTGTGTGATTCGGAGCATATCTGTGGATGCCCAACATGGTTCCTACCATCAGTTGGGTAAGCCTTGTGATTATCCTTAGTGTCCTGTACATTTTGTATCTTCATAGGTTCATGGGTTCATAGTAGGCTAGACACCCTAGGCCATTAGTAAGCCTAGATAGAGTGTGTGTGTCTTTCGCCACCCCTTGCTATGTTCAATTATGGCCATTTATGAGGTTCTTCACTGTGCCTCTGTCTGGTCGTGACACAGTGGGGCCCCCAGTATACATGTACGGTCATCCATCCACTTGGCAATATTCCTGTTGAGGGGTGTCAGTGAGGGGCTCTGCCTACCATGGATTGGGATCCTGTTTCTGGGTGTGGGGAACCTATGGGTTATGTATCTGTCCCTCCAGCACATCTTATTTCATTATGTGTTGAGGTTGACATCTGTGACTCTCACAGCTCAAATGGCTTTGATTTCCTGTGGTGTAGCATGTCCATTACTCCTGTGTTGGACATGGCCTTGTACAACAGACATACAATGCCTCTGTGTAGGCAGTGTGTGACTGCAGTCAGCTGGGGTGTCTACAGCCAGGCAGCATATGACATATATTTCACACCCTTTATCCTGTTGGTGGGGTAACTATGAGGTCTTCTGAACTGCTGCAGGTGTCACGTACGGTACATCCCATATGAGTCATTGTACTAGATTATGGGTCTGATAAGGGAACAGTACAGCGGCACAGTGACCTGTGTTGATGTTGATGTGAATCCTTTCATGATACAGTGTCCAGTATCAACAGTCTTCATAGCCACATTGGCATTGTGGGTGTCACATGACAGATTAATGTCTACCTGTGTCCCTAGGTCCCTGATTACTCCTTGCATACATAATGGTTTGACACCTATGTGGTACTTTGTGTGTACCTTGTCTGGTATTTGGTGGGACATTCATACTGTCCAGTGTCTTCGGATGTCTGGGTGGAGTTCTTGTGTGTGACAGTGTGGTCTGTCGCATGCTACAGACTGTACAGCAGTTTTGACTACAGTTATGTGCACATGGGTGGTGTCCGCTGCTTTGTGCATTGTCAGTTACCTGGCAATATGGGTGTCTGTGCTGCATATGGATACTCCCCCTCCTTTGATGTTTTGGTGCAGGTGTTGGGGCCATAACACATGATATGTGGTATAACTTAGTAGTGCTGATGTGCTTTCACTAGGCTTGCAGCAGGCTTCTGTCACTGGACAGACATCAATGTTCTCCATAATGGGAAGTGCTTCAGGGGCATGCATATTGCAGTTTACACATCTGGCATTGGTCAGCATTTCCCTTATGTTTCCTACCACTTATGTTTTCTAGGGTGGTGGGTAGTCTTTTTGGCCTTGCCTACATACGGCTCTATGGAGGCGGCAAAGGCCTTATCCAGTATCCAGACGCACACGGGTAACAGCTGACAGCCATCCCTGGAACAGCAGCATGGCTTGTCATGCTTGACATCTCAAGCAGACACACATTAGACCCTCTTGGACTGACAACTGTAACTGTGCCAGCTGTTAAACATGAGCATCCTGTGTTTGCACTGTGGCATCATTCTTGGTGAGGGTTGGATGCTGCACACAGCCAGTGTCATCCCACCCTGGGGTACATACTCAGAGGGACCATCCATGTCTCTTTTGATGTTGACCAGGGAGGTACATCTCAGATAATTCACACCAGCATGGACATTGAGTGCATCATATTTCTGCTTGCTTTGGGGTGACCTGCATACTTGTGTTATGTGGCATTTTGTGGCAGCCTACAAGCAGCTTACTCTACCCATTCCCTTGTTCAGTCTGGTGAGTGGGACAGCTGTGTGTCTGCCTATACAGACACCTATTATGACTGTATCAGGCATGTTGTTTCTCCTTCTGGCCTGTGACTGTTTGGCACACCAGCTCTGCGTACTATTCGTTGCATGTGCTATGTTTGAAGGTTGTGGTTGCTTGTGATCTACTTTGGAGGCTTCTGTTGGTGTGGTGTGTTTGTAATTAAGGCCTCCGGGAATATTTGTCTGTGTTTATGTGTTTGCTTTGCAGTTGTGGTAGGTCTATGTGGGACTGGGTTTGTGGTGTATGTGGTTACCTTCTCCTCCTGACTAGTTTTGACAGTACTGAGTTGTTGGAGCTCAACCTCTGGTTTGGATACATGGATGCATCTATCACATATATTTGTATTTATTGGGGGGTGTTGTGGTTGTCTGTGTACTTGGTACTGGCGTCACATTGCCTCTGGATTCACAGTTTCTACTTGTTGTGGCTGGACTTAGTAGATTGTATGTGTGGACATATGTTGTTGCCATACTACTGGTCAGTGATTACTTCCCTTTTTGTTTGCTCTATCATGTGGTAGCTTCCTCATTCTCTTGCATGGTTTGGTAATGGCTGGAGGCCAGCATGCCAGATGCCTGCGTGTATGACATTGTGTGTTGTTGTTATTTGTGATTGCATACTCCAAGCATTCCTGGCTGTGTTCATGGAATGCCTGTATAACATGTTCTGTGGTGTGTCCCATATTCTGCACTTGCACAGGGCCTTTTGTGGATTCAACATTGGTTTTGAGGGCTGCGACCTATACTTTACACATGTTTTTCACTGTGGTTTTCTGGCCAGGGACTGGGGTCAGGATGTGTATATCCAGTGTGATTACTCTATGGTCTGGTCTTACCAGTGAGGGGTACACTTCTCATCTTGCCATCCAGTACACATGTTGCTGATTATCACATCCAGTATGCTTACCCCTCTTGTGGGAGTAGTACATTGTTCCTGGGCATTTTGGTTTATGGAATCTGGGTAATTTTCTCCTACTGTGTTGGTGCTAGTACAATGCTACCGGTGTATGTCTGGGTATTTTCAGTCAAGCAATATAATGTGGTTTGGGGGCTTGATATATTCATGTATTCCGACATAGGCCAGGTGCTGTTCCTGGTATTAGGACAGTAGTCTGCAGCAGGCTATATACTGCGAGGCAGTTTTAGCCATTGGTATTTGACCATGGCTATTCCATGCTGCTTCTTGTTGTGGTACCAACATGGGGGTGTGGTTATCCTTGCCATTTCTTGCTAGTCACCCTCCTTTTGTAGCTTGTTCCATGTTTTGCGGCTATACAGCACAGTATGAGGTGTGACCTGGTAGTGTTAGGGTGCTGATGTGAGCCTTGCCCAGTTCTCTATTACAGGACTGGTATCTACATTCTCCATACTGTGTGCGTTTACACTGCACACATCTTGCTGTTTATATATCTGTCATTGGGTAGCATTACATCTAGGTTCCTATCCCTTGTAGAACCTATGAAGGTGGGTTTGTGTTTTGAGACTTACCTATTCGGGGCATGCTGTGGGTACTGACAGCCTTTGCCGGTATCCATAGGGCATGGCATGATAGGTGCATGCCACCCCTAGCAGGTGGTGCATCATGTCAAGCTCCGCATATCTTCCCAGCCTGAAACACATTGGCTCCCCTTTGACTGACTGCATTACTTCAGCCAGTTATTGCACTTGATCATCCCATCGTCATTTTGTGGCTTCATGCTTGGTGAGGGTGGATGTTAGTCAGGATGCTCAGGTTTGCATATAGTACATGGTGTTACATTACTTAACACATAGCATTCATGCCTCAGGTGGTGCTGCAGGGCTGCCTCTGTCGGATGCGCATATTACACTTCCCTGTACATGTTTGTGAGCAGGTCATGTCATTTTAGGCATCCATGTTATTATTTGAGTGAGTCAGAGGGGGTATCATTCCCAGGGTTCCTACTGATCCAGTGTATGTGCTATGTGTTGCCTCTTTGCCAAGGCCAGGGCATACTGGGCATGCCTCCTTCTGCCTACTGGGGCAGGCTCAGATTGTTCCTCCTCCTAGTCACGCTCTGCCTGTGATGGCCTTGGCAATGGTGGGGGGCTGTTTGGCCCAGCCCTATGCTGGTCCTGCTGCAGCTGTTTTCGCAAGATCATATTATGTAGCATAGCACATACCATGACAATTTGGGTACATGTAGTTGGTGTGTACTGCAAGGCTCCACCAGATGTGTCCAGACACCGGAACCGTGACTTGAGCAGCCCAAACACACGCTCTATTACATTACGTGTTTGTGCGTGTGCCTCATTATGGCGTTCCTGTTCAGGTGTGTGTGCATTTCTGATGGGTGTCATCAACCATGGCTCCAGTGCATAACCTGCACCCCCCCACTAGGTGTCCATGTGGGATGTCTCCATTGGCAAATATCTGGTACAGCTGTGTCAAATGCCAGATGTGGAATCGTGGTAACTCCCAGGGCAGCCAGCCCACATATTCATTATTATGCCCTGGGCATCACACACGACCTGGCAGTTGATGGAGGGGAAGCCCTTGCGGTTAATGTAGACCCTACCCCGCACACCGGCTGGTGCTTTGATGCGTATGTGCATGCAGTCTATTGCACCCAGTACCTCAGGGTATTCCGCTATTTGATGGAAGAGACGCATATTGCTGGCCAATACGTCACGGCATTGGGGAAATATACATGATCGCCGACATGTGCTGACATGGCATCCAGGAACTGGTGCAGTACCCTGGAGGCTGATGCCTGTGATATCCCCATCATATCACCAGTTGGTCTCTGGAAGGTACCTGTTGCTAGTATTCTTAGGCCAACACATACCTTGGTTTCCAATGGGATGGGTTCCCCTCTGTTGGTTCTGTGTGTGAGGCGTGGCCTGCACAGCTCAACAATTTGCTGCAGGAGCTCTCTGTCCACTCTATAGCGCTCTACTATCTCCAGCTCATGTAACCCATGGTAGGTGACCCTGGGCCTGTACACTCTTCTCCGTCTCCTCACTATGGGTTGTCTGGCACCATCTGCATTGTCACCACCCTCAGCAAGTCGCCTATGTCTCATTATGACAGCTATGGCAGCCCCTAACATTTCTGCTCTGAGTTCAGCTTTTTCAGTTTTCACTTCTATTAGCTTACTCCTGTCTTGCAGGAAACATCCTGCACTACTGTTTGCAGAGTTTTAAGTGCTGTGCTGGGCTACTATTCTGCCTGTGTAATTGCCTGCTTCTAATTGTTTTCACCTGCTAGCTTCAGCAGTTATCCCTGCTAGCTTCCTATTAATTCTGTTGCTTCCTTTTTCCTCTCTGTTTCCTCTGGGGGGAGCAACGTGCATACCATCAGAAAAATGCTCACAGTGGCTTACATGCGCGCACACCTGCTTACATGGTTCAGAATCTACTTATTCGGGTTAAAACGCGCGTACACCCGCGCAAACACTGTTACACGTCTGCCAACAGCCTCCAACATACTCAGCCTGCCCTACACACGCGCACACCCACCCAAACAGTGTTAAACATCTCCCAACACGCTCCCACATGCTCAGACTGCCTTACACGTGCACACACTGTCCTACTCGCGCTTCATGGCGTGCACACGTGTGCATGCATGCCCAGCAAGAAACTTTGGTGTAAGTAACAGTGTACACCTTCCATTTCTTGACTTTCCATGACTTATCTAGTGGCACACCTCTTTCCATGATCTGTGCCTGTCATCTGTCATGTTACACTGGCCTCCAATGAACTGCATTTCTTTCTACCATTCCCCCCTGTGATGTCACCTATCTCCTACTCTATTCCTCCCCCTTATGTATCTCTTACACTACTCAGACTGTGCTCATTTGCTATGTGACTGTGAGATTCAGTATCCGAACCCTCATTTACATGAGATTGCCTACTAATGCTTAGTTACATGTCTTAGACTCAGCTTCCCCCCTTAGTAACCACTACACGGTGGCCATGTTGTTTTTGGTCTGCTGGTCCCTGCATTGTCATTCCATGTATTGCATGAAACCCACATTTGTGGGTTTATAACCTTCTTTTTTATGTTTTTATACAGCGCAGCCTGTTTGCACGGGGCTGCGCTGGGTTTTAAAAAAAAAAATTATACTTTTATTATTTTGGCATCGGGTTGTATTGCCAATGGCCACATATTTGGCCATTGGCATGCTGCCTGAGTCATATGCAACCTTTTTTGGAGCTAACATGGCTCCGTTGTGGAATTTGTCAACTGAGTACATTTCTGCAGCTAAAACGTCTCCTACACGGACTGGTTTCTGCTTCGTGGATCGCTAATATACCTCATTTGCATACCTTTTGGATGCAAGTGAGGTCTTTAGCATGTCCACGCCCAGTCCGTGTAAGAGACGTTTTAGCTGGTCTTTACACGGAGCTTAGGGCTGTTCCTGGATCACGAGGCTTGCATGGAGTGTTGCACGTCTCTTACACTCCGTGCAAGCCTTCGTGAATCCTGCCCAATGTTTTGTGAAGAAAGTACTGCACACAGTTAGATGGATATACATATTTTGACACAATGTAACAATTACCTGGTGTTCCCTGGCAACTTCAAAGAAACACAGCATGCAATAGGTGTATATATGCAATGTCTCTGAAAGCAAAACTCTCATACAAGCACTAAAAATTACAATCCGGTGTCAGAAACACACACGATACACCTATCATACATAGTATTCACCACACATACATATACCTGTGTACAATGTGGCACTTAAATGCAATATTCCCAAACCCCAAAGCTCTCCCAGATATTCCACCTAGAAAAATTATCCTCAGCAAACTCAAAAGCACTCAACAGTAACAGCACCTAACAATGCACATGCAGCCATACACAGTGGAGCCTCAACTACAAAGTCCATAAGGCAATTCACTGCATCATCTAGTACTCTAGTCATAGGGGTCTTCATTTTATGACGTACTGATGCCCCACTTACCAGACTGAACAAGGAGAAAATAATGATCAGTTGCCTATTAGGGACCATGCATTCAAGCCACTGCACCACAGATACCAGTATGATTCAGTCATAGTCCATATAGGAATAGATATATAGATGAAGAGAGATATTATGAAGCTCTTAGACTCTCTGTCAAAGGCTGGTATGTACCTAGCATGGAGTAGCATTCTACCTCTATCAAGGATGATACCACAATACAAACCGAAGATGATGGATTGGCTTAGTGTTTGGTGTCATTCCAGGGAATATAATATTTGCCAGCATGGGAGGCATGGTTCTTTTGCCAAGGATGGTCTGCACCTGTCCCCTTCTATGCTTTCAAATATTGGTTAAAATATTGTCCTCACCCACAGAATCTATTTAAGTCAATTCCAGATTGACAAAGCTTTCAACATAGTAGAATCTAACCCAGGAAATCAAAAGGTGTTACTGCTCAAGAAGCTCCATCCCCCCAAGCTCTCCTCACTCTGGAGAATGCAGACATTTGTGAGGTTATTGAAACATGGTTTAAAGCCAAAAAGACTGTCATGGCAGTGCATTGCTTCAGTGTCTTTTACACATTCTTACCAGCAACTACTCAGGCAGGGAGTAAACATGGAGGTGTCTTGATCTATATCAGTAACAAGCATACCACTAGGTTAGTTACACAGGATGCTCTACTAGAGTTTCTCCATGTACATATTGTCATGGACAAAGTCCCATGCCATATCCTAACAAGCTGCAGGTCACCCCTATGTCTCATGAAACCCACAGCTCATACTTAGACCTATTGGAACCATTAATCGTTTAACCAAATACCAAACTCACTGGGGACTTTAATTATCCCTGTATAAACTGTGCATCCTACATGACCCCAAGTTTGCAGCCACATAGATTGCTAGACTTTGTAAACCAAACAACCTGGACCAGATAGTGCACACTCCTACAAGAGGTACAAACACATTGGACCTGGTACTCACAAACATGGGAGAAGACTAAACCCCTCCCCTAAGTGTCATGTTCTCTCTGGCAAGGTCAGACCACAAAACACTCTCCTTAGAAACAGAAATCAGTTATGTTACCCCAGCAAATTGCACCACAGTTAAGAATTCCTACAATGCAGACTACCTTTGATTAAGTGATAACTTGTCAAACTTTCAAGCTCCTCCAAACCCAGATAACACAGAAGTCTATGTAGAATTATTCACAGAAGCTCTGTAATTAAACAGAGATGGCTGCGCCTACCAGTCATAAGTCCAAAACTAACTTATAAAACAAACCACCCTGGTGGAATACACAACTAAACAGGTTATACGACAAAAGAAAAAAGTTATAGCTAAAATCAGGAAGTGTAACATCAAAAAGTCTAAAAACTTTCTCATCAAACTGAATAGACAATTAAGAGAAATAATTATTTCCAACAAAGCAAATTTTGAGGTAAAAATAGAATAGGCCTTCTTCAGCTATGTCCAAAACCTCAAAAGCAGCAAACAACAGTGTGCCAAACTGCTGATAAATGGAGTCATGTTCATGGAACCAGTAGATATGGCAAATCTTCTGGCTGAGAAATTCAACTCCAACTTTACTCCCTTCTTACTCCCAGCCACACTACCAGGAAATACAATAGAACATAACCCCTCCGAATATTGGTAGGGAGCAGGTTTTAAAGGCTCTCTCTAAGGCCAAGAATACAGCTTTGATGGGCCTCAATAATATCCCAGGATGCCTCCTACATAGCATACAGACCTAGTAGTCTGACTAGTCTCAGTTGCAAAGCCATGGAAATAATTATGATAGAATGGTTAAAAATAAGATAGGACACCCTCAGACACTGAATCTAACCCAGTTTGGTTTTGTCATGTCTTCTGAACATGGTGGTCTTCTTTGAGAATGTTACCATATCAATGGATGAAGGTCTAACTTGATCTAGCTTAGATAGTTGATACAGGTGCAGGGATTCCTAGACTTCCTAAACTTTTCCCTTGGGCATTATAAACAAACTCATGGAATTAGGAATAAATTTGCTGGATCGCTAGCTGGCTCACAGATAGGACCCAGGATATTAGGATCAGAGAGACCACATCCACAAAGAGGTCAGTCACCATTGCAGCCCCCCCACTGGGCTCTTTGCTGGGTGTGATGCTGTTTGACATCTATTCTCATTAGTCATGGCCAATGTCAAGAGCCTCTGGATTCACAAGTTTGCAGATGATTGTAAACTGGAAGCAATCATAGAAACCCTCTTTAAGAAGCAAACATTTTACAAGGAGGTCTAACAAAGACAAATGACTGATGCTAAAACCACAGCTTAAACCTCATTGCCAAGAAATGCATAACAGTACCTTTTGGGAAGTCAGCCACTCCAGGAAATTACCTCATTACTAAAGCACCCCTAAAAGTTGACACAGTAGTCAGGGATTTCAGGAGTCATGTAGATAGTAGCCTGACATTTGACCAATATGTGTCTAAGGTAGTAAGAAAATCATTCTATATTACTCAGCTTATAAGTGAGGGCATGGCATTTAGGTCTAGAGAAATCATCATGCCACTGTACTCAGCCTTCATCCAACCCATCATTGATTATAATGTCCCCTTCAGTATGTACTTGACAAAGCACATGCAACAGCTGGAATGTCCACAGAGGTACCTTACAAAAAGAATACAGACAGTAAACACAAGTCCCTATGCAAGCATACTCAAAGCCCTGTCCCTATACTCTGTTTTCTACAGACAGATGAAAGTCGATTTATGCCTGGCATACAAGGTACCCTTGGATCACACCCTGATGCGCCATTTGCATATCTACAAATTGAACAGCATTAGAGCTACCTGATCCAAGGATTTAAACTTTGCTTATGATTTAAAAAGGACATGCTAGAAAGACAGGTATGTATCTCAGAGAATTCCCATTTTCTGTTCTAGGTTTCTATTCATGTGAAGCAGAGCCCTTCCCTTACCTTATTCGAGTGTAACCTGGAACAGTGAATGGAAAATTAGAAATTCACCCCTGGTCTGACACTTATGTCTTTGATGGACAGTGGCAGAAGTTCAATCATGCCCTAATACATATCTCTTAACACATCTTCTAAGGCAAACAGCATATGGGATGCATTTGAGTTGCATTACTAGGCTTAAAATGGCCCCAGTGGTCGTTAGTGTAGCATATGCCCATGAATTTATTCATAAAATTCATAAAAATTAGGTGGTACAATATGACTAAGTTTACACTTTTATGGTTGCTTGTGACAGTAAGAAAACTAAGTTTGGAATATTGGTGATAGCTGCAAAGAATTTAGGTGCATATATCAGATAGCCTTCTCCAGCCTTAAGACTTTTTTTCATCAGTTTAACTATGGGCCAGATTCACGAAGGCTTGCACGGAGTCTAAGAGTAGTGTAAGACTCCATGCAGCCTTCGCAATCCAGGAACAGCCCAAAGTCCATGTAAGAGACAAGCTAAAACGGCTCTTACACGGAGTGGGCATGGATAAGCTAATCACCTCACTTGCAGCCGAATAGCATGCAAATGATAATGATTAGCGATCCAGGAAGCCCAGAACAGCCCATGTAAGAGCCGTTTTAGCTGCAGAAATGTACTCAGTTGAAAACTGAGTACATTTCTGCAAAAACCGCAATGGAGCCATGTCAGCTCCAAATAAAGGGTGCATATGTGTCAGGCAGCATGCCAATGGCCAAATATGTGGCCATTGGCAAGGTAACCTGATGCAAATATCTTAAAAATATAATAACCCAGTGCAGCCCCGTGCAAATGGCCTGCGCTGTATAAAACATAAAAACGAAGGTTATAAACCCACAAATGTGGGTTTTATGCAATACATGGAATGTCAATGCAGGGACCAGCAGACCAAAACCAACATGGCCACCGTGTAGTGGTTGCTAAGGGGGGAAGCTGAGTCTAAGACATGTAACTAAGCATTAGTAGGCAATCTGATGCAAATGAGTGTTAGGATACTGAATTCCACTGTCACATAGCAAATGAGCACAGTCTGAGTAGTGTAAGAGTTACAGAAGTGGGAGGAACAGAGTAGGAGGTAGGTGACATCACAGGGGGGAATGGTAGAAAGAAATGCAGTTCAGATGTCAGACAGATATCATGGAAAGAGGTATGCCACTAGATAAGCATGAGAAAGTCAAGAAATGGAAGGTGTACACTGTTGCCTACACCCAAGTTTCTTGCTGGGCATGCATGCACACGTGTGCGTGCCATGAAGCGCGAGTAAGACAGTGTGCATGCGTGTAAGGCAGACTGAGCATGTGGGAGTGTGTTGGGAGATGTTTAACACTGTTTGCGCGGGTGTGCATGTGTTTTAATCCAAATAAGCAGATTCTGAACCGTGTAAGCATGTGTGCACGTGTGTAAGCCACTGTGAGCGTGTTTCTGCTGGTTTGCACACGGCTCCTCCCTGAGGAAACAGAGAGGAAAAAGGAAGCAACAGAATTAGTAGGAAGCTAGCAGGGAATACTGCTGGAGCTAGCAGGTGAAAACAATTAGAAGCAGATAATTACACAGGCAGAATAGTAGCCCAGCCCAGCACTTAAAACTCTGCAAACAGCAGTGCAGGATGTTTCTCTCAAGAGACACTGCAAGACAGGAGTTAAGTTATTAGAAGTGAAAACTGAAAAAGCTGAACTCAGAGCAGAAATGTTAGGGGCTGCCATAGCTGTCATAATGAGACATAGGCGACTTGCTGAGGGTGGTGACAATGCAGATGGTGCCAGACAACCCACAGTGAGGAGACGGAGAAGAGTGTACAGGCCCAGGGTCACCTACCATGGGTTACATGAGCTGGCGATAGTAGAACGCTATAGAGTGGACAGAGACCTCCTGCAGCAAATAGTGGAGCTGTGCAGGCCATGCCTCACACACAGAACCAACAGAGGGGAACCCATCCCAGTGGAAACCAAGGTATGTGTTGGCCTAAGAATACTAGCAACAGGTACCTTCCAGAGACCAACTGGTGATATGATGGGGATATCACAGGCATCAGCCTCCAGGGTACTGCACCAGTTCCTGGATGCCATGTCAGCACATGTCGGTGATCATGTATATTTCCCCAATGCCCGTGAGGTATTGGCCAGCAATATGCGTCTCTTCCAGCAAATAGCGGAATACCCTGAGGTAGTGGATGCAATAGACTGCACGCACATACGCATCAAAGCACCAGCCGGTGAGCGGGGTAGGGCATACATCAACTGCAAGGGCTTCCCCTCCATCAACTGCCAGGTCGTGTGTGATGCCCAGGGCATAATAATGAATGTGTGTGCTGGCTGTCCTGGGAGCTACCATGATTCCCGCATCTGGCATTTGACGCAGCTGTACCAGACATTTGCCAATGGGGACAGCCCACACGGACACCTAGTGGGGGATGCAGGTTATGCACTGGAGCCGTGGCTGATGACACCCATCAGAAACGCACACACACCTTAACAGGAATGCCATAATGAGGCACACGCACAAACACGTAATGTAATAGAGCATGTGTTTGGACTGCTCAAGTCATGGTTCCGGTGTCTGAACACATCTGGTGGAGCCTTGCAGTACACACCAACTACATGTAACCAAATTGTCATGGTATGTGCTATGCTACATAATATGATCTTGTGAAAACAGCTGCAGCAGGACCAGCATAGGGCTGGGCCAAACAGCCCCCCACCATTGCCAAGGCCATCACAGGCAGAGCGTGACTCGGAGGAGGAACAACCTGAGCCTGCCCCAGTAGGCAGAAGGAGGCGTGCCCAGTATGCCCTGGCCTTGGCAAAGAGGCAACGCATAGCACATACACTGGCTCAGTAGGAACCCTGGGAATGATACCCCCTCTGACTCACTCAAATAATAACATGGATGCCTACAATGACATGACCTGCTCACAAACATGTACATGGAAGTGTAATATGCGCATCCGACAGAGACAGCCCTGCAGCACCACCTGAGGCATGAATGCCATGTGTTAAGTAATGTAACACCATGTACTATATGCACACCTGAGGACCCTGACTAACATCCTACCCTCACCAAGCATCATGCCACAATATGACAATGAGATGATCAAGTGCAATAATTGACAGAAGTATCGCTGTTAGTCAAAGGGGATCCAATGTGTGCCAGTCTGGGATGACATGCTGAGCATGACATGATGCTCCACCTGCTAGGACTGGCGTGCACCTATCAGTGCAGGCCGTATGGATACTGGCAAAGGCTGTTGTTACTCACAGTGTGCCCTGAATAGGTAAGGCTCAAAACACAAACCCATCTCCATAGGTATCAGAAGGGATAAGACTAAGATAAGGGATAAGTCGAAACAGCAAGATGCATGCAGTCTAAACCCACCCAGTATGGAGAATGTTGATATCTGCGCTGTAACCGAAAACTGAGTCAAGGCTCACAACAGAACCCTAACACTACCAGGTTACACCTCATACTGTGCTGTACAGCCTCAAAACATGGAACAAGCTACAAAAGGAGGGTGACTAGCAAGAATTGTCAAGGATAACCACACCCCCATGTTGGTACCACAACAAGAAGCAGCATGGACTAGCCATGATAAAGTAACAGTGGCTAAAACTGCCCCCCAGTTTATAGCCTGCTACAGACTACTGTCCCAACACCAGGAACTGCACCTGGCCTATGCTGGAATACATGAATATATCAAGTCCTCCAAACCACATTATATTGGGTGACTGAAAATACCCAGACATAGACTGGGAGCATTATACTATCTCCAACAGTGTAGGACAAAAGTTCATAGAATCCATAAACCAAAAGGCCCAGGAACAACGTACCACTCCCACAAGAGGGATAAGCGTACTGGATGTGATAATCAGCAACATGGGTACTGGATGGCAAGACGAGAAGTGTATTGCTCACTGGTAAAACCAGACCATAGAGTAATCACACTGGATATACAAACCCTGACCACAGTCCCTGGCCAGAAAACCACAGTGGAAAACATGTGGAAAGCAATATATGCACTCCTCCAAACTGATGTGGAATCCATTAAAGGTCCTGTGTAGGTGCAAAATATGGGCTACACCTCAGAACCTGTAATACAGCCATTCCATGAACACTGCCAGGAATGCTTGGATTATGCAATCCTAAATTAAAACAAGACACAATGCCATACATGCAGGCATCTGGCATGGTGGACACCAGCCATAACCAAACCATGTAAGAGAATGAGGAAGCTACTACATGATAGAACAAACATAAACAATGAAGTAATCACTGATCAGTAGTATGGCAATACAATCTGTCCACACATACAATCCACTAAGGCCAGCCACAACAAGTTGAATCTGTGAATCCTGAGGCAATGTTACACCTGCCCCAAGTACACATACAACCCCCAACTCCACCCAAGAAATACAAATATATGTGAGAGATGCAACCATCTATCCAAACTGGAGGCTGAGCTCCCTCAACTCAGTACTCTCAAAACTAGTCAGGAGGAGAAGGTAACCACACACACCACAAACACAGTCCCACATAGACCTATCACAACTGCAAACCAAACACATAAACACAGAAAAACATTCCCGGAGGCACAAATTAGAAACACACCACACCAACAGAGGCCTCTAAAGCAGACACCCAATCAAACAACCTCCAAACATAGCACATGCAACACATAGTACACAAAGCTGGTGTGCCAAACAGTCACAGGCCAGAAGGAGAAACAACATGCCTGATACAGTTGTAATAGGTGACTCCGTAGTCAGACACACTGCTGTCCCACATACCAGACTGAACAAGGGAAAGGGTACAGTAAGCTGCCTGTAGGCTGCCACAATACGTCACATAACAGAAGTATGCAGGTCACTCCAAATCAAGTAGAAATATGATGCAGTCATACTACATGCCGGTGTGAATGACCTGAGATGTACCTCCCTAGACTACATGAAAAGAGACATAGATGAGCTCTCTGATTATGTAGTTCAGGCCGGTATGACACTCACCGTTTGCAGCATCCTACCCTTACCAAGAATAATGCCACAGTATGAACATGGAATGATCAGTCATAGCAAGTGGCACACTTACTGGTGTCATTCCAAGGGGATCCAATGTCTGTCTGCTTGGGATGTCATGCTTGACAAGCCACGCAGCTGTTCTTGGGATCGCTTGCACCTGTTACCCCTGGGCGTCTGGATATTGGATAAGGCCTTTGCCACCTCCATAGACCCTTTTGTAGGCAAGGCTGAAAAGACTAACCCACCACTCTAGAAAACATAAGTGGAAAGAAACATAAGGGTAATGCTGACCAATGCCAGATGTGTAAACCCCAATATGCATGCTCCCAAGGCCATCCCCAGTATGGAGAACATCGATGTCTGGGCAGTGACAGAAACCTGCTGCAAGCCTCCTGACAGCACACCAGCACTACCAGGTTATAACACATATCATGTGTCATGGCCCCAAAACCTGGAACAAAACATAAAAGGAGGGTGAGTATCCATATTCAGCACAGACACCCATACGTCCAGGTAACTGACAATGCACAAGGCATTGGAGTCCACCCATGTGCAACTAACTGTAGGCAAGTCTGCTGTACAGTCTGTAGCATGCTACAGACCACACTCTCATACACAGGAACCCCACCCAGCCGTCCTAAAGACACTGGGCAGTATGAATGTCCCACCAAATACCAAACAAGGTACCACAAATTACCACATAGGTGGTAAACCATTATGTATGGAAGGAGTAATCAGGGACCTAGGGACACAAGTGGACAGTAACCTGTTATGTGACATCCACATTGCCAATGTGGCTAGGAAGACTGTCTACATTTGACACCGTATCAGGAAAGGATTCACATCTACATCAACAGAGGTCATTGTGCCCCTATACTGTTCTCTTATCACACCCATAATCTAGTACAATGCCTCATATGGGATGTACCTTACCTGACACCTGCAGCAGTTAGAAAGACCTGAAAGGTACCTCACCAAGAGGATAAAGGGTCTCAAATATATGTCATATGCTGCCTGGCTGTAGACACCCCAGCTGAATGCAGTCACATACTGCCTACACAGAGGCATTGCATGCCTGTTGTAGAAGGCCATGCCCGACACAGGAGTAATGGACATGCTCCACCCCAGAAAACTCAAAGCCATCGGAGCTGTGAGAGTGAGAGATGTCAACCTCAACAAATAATGACATAGGATGTGCTGGTGGGACAGATACATAATCCAGAGGCTCCCCACACCCTGGACCAGAATCCCACTCCATGTTAGGCAGAGCCCCTCACTGACACTCTTCAACAGGAATCTTGCCAAGTGGATGGATGATTGCAGAGTTACACTGGGGGTCTTTACTGTGTCATGTCCAGACAGAGGCACAGCAAAGCAAATCATAAATGGCCATAATATTCACATAGCAAGAGGTGGCAAAAGCCACACACACTCTGGCTAGGCTAACAAAGGCCCTAGGGTGGATAGCCTAGTATGAGCCTATGAACCTATGAAGATACAAATTGTACAGGACACTAAGGATAATCCCAGGGCTTTCACAACTGATGGTAGCAACCATGTTGGGAATTCACAGATATGCTCTGAATCACACAAATATCACAAACAAACACACATATTGCCAACATACATCCTGACAGGTGCAGTGCAACCCCCCCCCTAGAATGCAGAATATCTATCCCAGCAGACTGCTGGCCCCCTGACATTGCAGATGCTGAGGTAACAGCCAGCATCTACAAAGCAAAACACACAGCAGCAATGGTATGAGATGGTGTCCTGGGCTGAGTGCAACATGGACTCCAAGATGAATGGAATGCCAAATCACACTACTGCTCAATGTCAGCCTTACCACAGAATATGTACCCAAAGAGCAGTGTACAACAACAGTGGTCCTTCTCAACAAAGGTGTTGCCTGAATGGATACTGAAAACTACTACCCCAGTATCCTGAGAAGCTTGGTCTGCACAGCTATGGAAAGGATCAGCATGTACCACAGACATAAAGATATTGGGGACCTACTGACACCGGACCCTACCCAGTGTGGCTTTCTTAAGTGCAGATCCTGCCCCTAAACATGTTTGACTCAATTGAAACAGTCATTAAGGTCATTGATGAGGGCAATGTGGTCCACACAGCATAGCTGGACCTTGCAAAGGCTTCTATACAATACCCTATGTGTTCATTATAGATAAGCTCACCAGCTTAAATATAAACCTCTATGTCGGTAGAGGGGTTGCAAACCAGACCAAGGACAGAACAGACATGGTCAGATATGCTGCAGCCATGTCAGACTACAAACCAGATATAACTGGCATCCCACAAGGCTTGGTCCTGGGATCTCCCTCGTCTGGTATATATGTCCCATAGGTACAGGCAAACATGGAAGGACTGTGTCTGAACATGTTTGCAGAGGACTACAAACTGCTCACCACATATGATCCACCAGCTGACACAAGCATCCCACAAAAGGCCCACATAGAAACAGACAACTGGTGCCATAGCCATGTCAGCAAGCTAATTGCAGAAAAGTGTATAGTCAACCCCCGTGGATATACAGTAAGTGCCCACCAGTTACCACATAGGTGTTAACCCATTATGTAGTTAACATGTAATGAGAGACCTGGGGGCACAAGGTGATAGATATCCTGCATTGGACAAACATGTGCTGTAGTATTTACAGAAACACACAATATACCCACCTAATCATGAAGGTTGTCAGATCTAGATAAGGGGAGGTCATTGTGGCTCAGCAGTCATCCTTCATCAGTGGTACAATTGACTACAATAGCCCCTGTGGGATGTACCTCAGCAGACACCTCCATCAACTCTAAAGTCCCCAACAGTACCTCACCAGGAGTATCAAAGAGCTTACACAGATGCCATGTGTTGCCTGTGTTGCTGGTATCAATAAACATGCTGCACCTTGTACAATCTGAATGGCAGTGAGCTATGCACATGAGAGACCTGAACCCCCAGCATTGACTTACATAGGACAAGCTGTACTGCATGATCCATAACACAGAAGCCACCCCCACCCATGAGTGAACTCCCAGTTCAGGCTACCCATAGAGTCACTTATCAATTTTCCTCAATAGGAATCTTGATGAGTGGATGGGAGATGGTAGCTTTATCCTGGGTATCACTGTCATGTCACAGGTAGACAGAGGCACAGTATACTAACCATGACATATGTCATGGCAAATTCCACTTCAATGTGTGTTGAAGGACAAACACACTCTCCAACTAGCATTAGACATGGACTAGGGCACATCACTAGTGTTTGCAAATGTACACCTATGTTGTGGAATACACTACCAATAAAGGACAAGCCTGGTTTAAGTAGTTCATATCTGAACAGAATGCAACATGGTCAGATGTACACAACTGGCCCCTAACCAGGCTGTTGTGCTCACTATCGAAATGTAAAGCAGTGATAGCACTAAAGCCCAGGATACTGGCCACCACAGTCAAAGTACTACCAGTACACTATACAGTACTACAGTGTTAGGTCAGTGTGAAAGGGTGTTGACAACTGTATGCAAAGTATGCCATGCAAACACTGCAGGCACAGTATAATCCTGTTGTGTTCACACACAAAGCAGTTGTACAGTAACTACACAACATGACACACAACACACAACCATAAACGGGTGATATTTGTTGAAGTTCACACTCATCCACAAATGTGGTGGGCTGCAGAGTCCAACATATGGAATGCTCACACTGGGCATGCTCACACACTTTGATAAATGAGACACATGTCAGACAACATGCCATGGGAAGGCTGAACTGGGCATGCTCACACACTTAAGGCCAAATCTCAGTTTAGCAGTTGGACACACATATCTGGTATTTTTACGTGTTATTCCAGGAACCAACCACATTACAGCAGTCTGTCCAGTGCACACAGTTAAATGACTACAGAGACATACATGATATAGTGGATCCCTCCCATATGCAAACATCTTCCACAGATGCACAAGTTGTTCATACAAACAGGGAATGCTATGGCAATAAAGACGTGCAAACAGTCTATCAGCAACAAATAATGTGCATTTGACAATTAAACATATGGGTATAGAGGTCAACACTAGGCTGTTTGCCCTAGGGAATGACAGCTTAGCCAGAGTGTGCTTGGCGTCTGCCTCCCCACAGGATGCACATTCCCCTTTCTAAACACCGATGATGTCAGCACCCTATAAGTACAGCAGGAGAAACAAGACCTCCCAGTAATGTGAATAGAGCGCTCTGCTAATGCGTCCGTCACAGGTGTCATAATATAGTTAGGCAGGGGTTTGAATCCTGCAAATGCTCAGTGTGAGTGGGGCTGGTGTGTGTGTAAGTCTGGGGGAGAGAAATGTCCCTTTTGGCAACTGGGAAAACACACTACAGGATGCACATTCCCCTTTCTAAACACTGATGATGTCAGCACTCTATAAGTATAGCAGGAGAAGGGAAACCTGTCAGTAATGTGAATAGCGCACTCTGCTAATGCGTCCATCTCAAGTGTCATAACGTAATTAAGTAGGGGTTTGAATCCTTCAAATGGCAAGTATGTGTGTTTGGCTGAAGGGGGTTAGTGTGTGTGCAAATGTCCCTTTTGAAAACTAGGAGAACAGACTACAGGATGCACATTCCCCTTTCTAAACACCGATGATGTCAGCACTCTATAAGTATAGCAGGAGAAAGGAAACCTCCCAGTAATGCGAATAGCGCGCTCTGCTAATGCGTCCGTCTCAAGTATCATAACATAGTTAAGTAGGGGTTTAAATCCTGCAAATGTGTGTGTTTGGCTAAGGGGGGTTAGTGTGTGTGAGGGAAATGTCCCTTTTGGCAACTAGTAGAACAGACTACAGGATGCACATTTCCCTTTCTAAACACTGATGATGTCAGCACCCTATAAGTATAGCAAGAGAAAGGAAATCTCCTACTAATGCTAATAGCACACTCAGCTAATGCATTCGTCTCGAGTGTCATAACATAGTCAGATAGGGGGTTGAATCCTGAAAATGGCGAGTGTGTATTTTTGGCTGAGGGGGGTTAGTGTGTGTGAGGGAAATGTCCCTTTTGGCAACTAGGTGAACAGACTACAGGATGCACATTTCCCTTTCTAAACACTGTTCAGCTGAAGGCCATGGCTTTGGCACAAGTTGTCTGTTTCTATGATGCCCCTTTGGAAGATGCTTGTGTCGGCTGGAGAGTCAATTATGGTGGCCAGTTCGCAGTCATCTGCATATTTGGTCAGCCACAGTCCGTCCGTGTTGGCCTGTACCTCCAATAAATATATACCAAACAAGAGAGGTCCCAGGACTGAGCCTTGTGGGACACAATTCGTAACTGGTTTAGAGTCTGGCATGGCTCCAGCAATTCTAACCATGTGGGTTCTGTCCTTGAGCCACTGTGCAATCCATCTAGTGACATAGGGGCTTATATTTAAGCTGGTGAGCTTCTCTAGAATGCCCAAGTGGGGTATTGTTGTGAAGGCTTTTGCGAGGTCCAGGTAGGTTGTGTGAACCACCTTCCCCTCGTCAATGGCCTTGGTGACTGTTTCAAAGAAATCAACCAGGTTAAACCTGGTAGTGCTGGTGTGCTCTCAGTAGCCCTGAACCAGGCATCTGTTACTGCACAGATATCGATGTTCTCCATGCCAAGGAGAGTTTCGGGTGCATGCATCTGGTGGTTTAGACTTCTGGCGTTGGGTAGCATTACTCTTAGTTTCTTATCCCTTATGATACCTATGAAGGTGGGCTTGTCATTTGAGCCTTGCCTAACATAGGCACTATGGGGGAAGCAAGAGCCTTTGCCAATATCTGAAAGCCCAGGGGTGACAGGTGCAGGCCGTCCCTAGCGAAGCAGGTAGTTCAACAGAAGATGAATATGTGAAGGTGTAGTGCCTGTGATTAGTTAGCAGTAGCATATATGACTGCTCACGTGGACACATGCCAGGTAAGTCATATGCACTGTGTCACAGGCAATGTACATGTGAACAGGACAAACAGTGACATCCTGTCAAGTGGGACATGGACATACATATAGTAAGCTATGCAGATAGCACTAGGAGTCCACAGAAGCTCTATAACTATGCATTGCAGGTGTGATCAGTATTCCAGGGTAATTGCAAGAAAACATGCATGCAAACAAAGCTACAGTAAACAGGGCTGCATGTAGTCCATTGTACAACAAACAAGCTGTACCACTTCCAGTAGGTAACACTGCAAATATGCTGGCACTATGCACATGTACATGGAAGTACACGGGTCAGATGGCTTGGGTCCAGTCTCAGCGCACACAAGTGTATAGACCATGTACTGTCAGGATGTACAATAACTGGATGGAAACCCATGTGCTCATACCTGCAGTAATACACATGTCAAATAACAGACACTGAGCCTTCACTCAGTGATTCCATACTTAGTAGGATGTATGCTACCTGGCCTGCCACCACAGTTTCCCTGACATATATGGGGACTCTCCCTCCTGTGACAGTTAGTTTTGTGTGTTGGGGCTGTCTAGCATGGTATGAGATGTGAGCATGCAGTGCTAGGGTGCTCCTGTGTGTCCTGTACCAGTCGTGTAGTACTGCACACATATCAACATCCTCAAACATCTGCATTGCAGAGTCCAGTGTGGGCAACATGCCACTTGCAATTTACATGTCCATCATTGCGTATTACTACATTCATTACCTTATCCCCTGTGCTACCTATGAATGTAGCCTTCTGCTGACATCATTACCACCAGTATGCCAACATGTGTAGATGATACACTATGGTACTTACCATGGGTGTAGACAACAGTACATGACAATCACACACTTACTGCATCAGGCATGCTGTGATATACCCACAATTAATTCATCACAAAGTACTGTTAACAACATGATACTATTACTACACATCTATGTGGTCACCCTGTGCATCAGCAACATGTTAATCTGTACCTGCACAGTTGTTACAGATTGCAGGAGGTGGCACAGTTTCATCATATGCACAGGGTGTGAACTTGGTATGCCTGAGTCAGCCACCGATACCACCGATTGACATGTATGTGTATGTGTGTTGGTGAGGGACAGCAGTAGAAGGTGGGGCATTGTTGATGCAGTGTGTACATGTATGCGGTAGCCCTAGGTGTTGTCAATTTGCATGTGTGTA
This sequence comes from Protopterus annectens, assembly GCF_019279795.1. Lineage (NCBI taxonomy): Eukaryota > Metazoa > Chordata > Ceratodontiformes > Protopteridae > Protopterus > Protopterus annectens. Next base: position 1,324,416,559 of record NC_056733.1, read on the forward strand.
TGGATGCACACAGTTCCACCTCATGGCTGCCATATACTAGTGTTTGTGGACAGCCACAGACTGTACCTGCCAGGTCATACAGATCAGTGTCTCTGGCCACGTACACGGTACCTGTGCCTTGCAGGGGTGCTACGGACCGTATCTGGTACCAACCCAGACTGGGTACTGTCATCAGAAGCAGGTGTTCGTTGACTGGACACAGATCCCTGTTGGGCCTGGCCAGAGCCACGTGCACGTGGTCTCCTGGGGCGGTCTGATGACAGCACAGACCCAGCATTGCTGGGGCTGCTGCTGGCACTACGGGGGCAGCCACGGCCCTGTTGTCATCTGCGATGACTGCCAGCTGCTGCTGTTGCTGGCATACGGCCACGTCGACACCTCAACTGCCCACCATCGCCCTGGCTCATGGACATGTAGTTGTGGAACCGGTCTAATATGTCCCCACAACGTCTGTCTATGACATTGGTGAAATCACGGATGGCAGCCGCAATGTCACACATACTGTCAGTCATGGCTGTGCGACATGCTGTCAGCTCCCTCAGACCCTGTCTGGTGTACCGTTCCATACGTGACTGTGCCTGCATGACAGCCCGAAACATAGCTGAGGTTGTAAGACCTCTGTGGGCACATCTGACAGGGGCAGTACACCAACGGATGCTCCCACGAGAACCCCTGGACATCGGTCTGTGTGGTACCATCTCTGGGCCATGCCCATGGCTGCTGTGTGGGGAGGCATGTGCCACAGATACCACATTACCCTGGTCAATGCCCACTGTATGCTGTCCATCACCTAGGGCCATTGGTGACAAAGGGTGTATTGGCAGGATAACTGTGCGCATTGATGGGGTCGACAGCTGTGTACTGTCAATCGGCTGACCAATGGCGGACCCTGGCATACTTTCCTGTGCCATTACACAGATGTCATCATTATCAGTACCCATGGTACCTGATTCAGGTTCCCTGCTACATCACAGCAGAGCAGCACCAGAACCTGTGGGAGGGAAACAGGAAACACAGTTTACAATGTCTACACATTACCAGTGATGCACACATGCACACATGCACAGGTGCACACATGCACAGGTGCACACATGCACACATGCACATGTGCACAGGTGCACACATGCACACATGCACACGTGCACAGGTGCACACATGCGCATGTACACACGTGCACACATGCACACATGCACACTTGCACACATGCACAGGTGCACACATGCACAAGTGCACACATGCACACATGCACATGTGCACACATGCACACGTGCACAGGTGCACACATGCACATGTGCACACATGCACAGGTGCACACATGCACACATGCACGCATGCACACATACACACATGCACACATGCACACATGCACACAGTTTCACACAATTGTACAGTACTCAGTATGCGTGATATCAACACACGGACACAGACACACCTACATGCATACAAAGAGCACTACTAAGTGAGCCAAATAGTACTATTACTATCAAAACTATTACAGGAATTGTTAATACACACTCACCAGCATGGATAGGCTGCATTGCTGTTATACCAGAGGGACCTGCAGACATGAAGAAACTAATGTCAGTGGGCACAACTGTGCCATTGTTACTGAGTATGATACAGGTCAGTAGTACAACAGTCACATTTCACAGGTCAGCTGCTAATATTGAGGATATCACACTTGCACATTAAATACTATGGTAACAGCTACAAACCAAGGACACACCTCACACATGCATTAACTACCAGTGTACACAACAGTCAACTATACATATGGCATATTACCTGCACATTCACTGTCTTGCTGCTGCATGGCTCCAGCCTCCATCATAATGCATGTCTGCTGCTGTTGTTGTTGCTGGCGGACTGGAGCCACTACACTCATGAGTAGTCCCTCCAGTCTGGTGAGTGGGGGATGTGTAGCCACCCCACCACCTGTGGCGACCTGTTGCCTGTGGATATCCAACGCACGCTGATGGACATGTCTGATTAAATCACTGCAGTGATGTCATACCTGCTCATATGTCCTATTATGCATGCCTATGTCATTTACCCGACGGACAAGGTCTTGCCACAGTGCAGCCCTCTCCTGCTGATTCTGGCTGGTGCGGGAAAAGAGTATTGCATAATCCCGTACCAGGCTCTGGTGTATCTCTTCATCCTCAGCTGTGGAGTAAGTGGGATTCCGCGGGTGGGCCATGTACCTGAGAAAGAAAATAACCTGATATCAGCAATATATGTCAGCAGAATTTGGCACACATACTACACATGCTACTCGACTGTTATGATACAACATATCTCACATATATAGCATCTGTCTGTCTATTGGTGGATACACATGTAAATGGCCAGGTATCAGTGCTCAGCCAGCAACTGTGCAACAGTACCTGGCACACTCCATATGACATACTACCAAACCCCAGCAGTCAGAACACTGATTCAGGTCATGAGCACCTCCTCACTTTGGGGGGTTGTATCTAGGTACTGTATGGCCTACATCATCAACTACTGTGAGCTGACCACACACTGATTGCCCTGGATATACATATCCCACCTCCACCACCAGCACAAATGACTATAGTGAATAACATTACAGATGCAAACTTTACACTTTGTAACAGTGACATGGTATCCTTTCAGCCCATTGGGCCAGTGGCAGATACAACCCACAATGCTGACCCCTACACAATTGCTTTCTACAGACATCTCCGAGAATGCATGGATCATGCAATCCCATATATGACCAAGACACTCTCCACAAAGGGACAGCATCCTGTCTGGTGGACCCCAGCCATAGACAGATTGTATTACAGAAGATGGAAGCTACTGCAAGACAGAGCATAATTTCGTAAAGGGAGGGCATGTCTGAGCAGCACTAGTAAGGATCTATTTTCCATCATACAAACACCCATGGGCAACTTTGAGAGGGAAATCAAGAGGGACACTATAGATAACCAGAAGGCCTTCTTCAGTTATGTTAGCAACCTGGTCAGGATCCATCCTCTATGCCCATAGTTAGTACACAACAACAAATATTTCACTGACACCACAGATATTGACAACATTGTGGCAGACAGGTTCAGTGCAGGTGTCACCCCACCCTCTCCCCCAAAATAAGACATAGTTATCCCAGCTGACTGTAACCTCCCTGTCATCACAGATGTCCAGGTGAGAGCCACCCTCAGGACAGCAGAATACACAACATGAATGGGACCTGATGGTATCCCCAGTTGCATGCTACATAAACTGTGACAGGAGCTAAACACACATATAGAAGTGCTATGTAACACCAGCCTGACTACAGGATATGTACCTGTACACTGGCGCACAGCAGCAGTGGTTCCACTCCACGAAGGAGGCACCTCAACATACCAATACAATACAACACAATACATTACATTACAATACAATACTATACAATATGCTATTGCCCCTGGGACTACAGCAGCATACTGTTCTGCTACCCTGACCATTGTAACACATGTGGTGTGATGGTACCTGCTGCTGTCACACAGTTACACAGGGTGACTCATATGGCATATTACCTATCTGACTAACATTCAGCAGGGGTATGTGTGACATGTACTCAGGGGGAGTCTTGCTTCTTAACACTGTGTGGTTTATTGCAGGGTATGTCTGATCTGTGGGTAGGTACTTTTACCTCCACATGTGCACTCTATTGCAGTGGCACGGATGACACACAGCAGTCATTTAGGTTGTGGATGGTGTGAGGTTTTACTATGGTTGTTGGACATCTGTCATGGGTGTGACTTACATATGTATATCCGGGAGTGGTAACCTCTATGTGGGTAGTATATGTGTACTCTGTGGTGTTGTCAGACACTGTGCATTGGTAATGTGTTTGAGTGCATTGTCACAGTGTTGTACATGTCACTGTGTCCTTCTCCATATCTGTAGCTGTCATGTGAGGTCCATACCATGGCATCCATTATGTGGTGTGGAGGGGTACACCGACCTACATGTCCATAACTGACACACCATGTTCACTGACACATACCATGTGCAGGTATTCCAGGGATAGTGTGCCACTGTGAATATCATTGGGGCAACTATTGTACACATTTATGACCCTGTTCACCTCTGACACATGCAGTGGTGGGCAGCCAATAACATATCTGGTGGTTACTGGTGTAGGTGATTTGGAATGTGGTATGGTACTCTGGTTTTGACACTGGTGTTCACTCCATGCCTTTGTCACCAGGCACCTGTTGCAATACATCTGTACACATGTGTCTCACTCAGAATTTATATACATCTCTCTCTCTCTCTCTATATATATATATATATATATATATATATATAAATATATCTATATGTATATATATATATATATATATATATATATATATATATATATATGTCTGTATACATATACACATATATATTGATGTACATATATTGCTATAGATGTGGAGAGGGGGGACACACAGAGGGGGTGAGAGTGACAGAGGGGGTGGGACAGGGTGTGTTGAAGGTCGTCATATACAGTCATACCTGTACATAGTCAGATCAGTCTGTCTATGTATATGTATCTACATATATCTATATCTGTATGTGTGCATTACATATATATGTTTGTACAATATTCTATCTACATCTGTCTATGTATTCCTACATCTCTCTCTCTATGTATGTATACATATATGCATATTATATATATATATATATATATATATATATATACACACACACATACATATGTTGACATACATACATTTCCATATGATAGACAGGTATATCTACATGTTTGTCTACCATATTGTATACACACACTAACATACTGCTAAACATACATAACTGTGAAACCTGCTTTGTACATTTCACTACAACCTACAGTCAACCTACATTGATATGTGCACATAGATGCTCTCACATACAAATGTATGTACAGCCTTCACTGATAGTTGCTGTATGTCCCCTGCCCTTTACACATCTTCATATACATATGGATACAGACCATTGACACATATGGAGGGTTCACAGTATGTAGATCTTTATAGTATTACTTTACATTACCTGTGTTTGTCACAGCTGCTTGTGTTGCCATCTGGTTCTCTGTCCTGCTGCTCCACTTCCCAGTTGTCAGCTTTCAGGTGGCTGTTGCTGAACAATTTGTTTGTGTCTGCTTAATTGCAATTTTCTCTGTCTCTGTCTCTCTCTCTCTCTCTCTGTGTCTATCTGTCTCTCACGTTCTTCTCAGGGTGCAATGAAAGTATTGCATGTGTGGACTGGGAGTACAGCATAGTTTTGTTGGTATCTGCATATGCCCATGTGATGGCCTCTGCACCAATTGCTAGCCAGCATTTGCTAATTGCATGCAGCCAGTTGTGTACTGATTGCAGTTCTCACTGTGATTTCAGAACAGTGCTATAAAAAGGTATGTTTGATAGGCGTAGCCCTTTCAGATTATAAGGGCAGGGACCATGCTGTTATGCTGTGGACAATGTTCTGTGAGTGTAAAGGTTGGTATCTCTCTCATATTTCCAGGTGTTTTGTAGATTAACATTCCTCCATTCATTTCTCCAGTTTCCTGTACTAACTGTGTATGTACACTGACACCTACAACTACTACTACTGTTAATGTGTGTGTGTGTGTGTGTGCTTTCCTTTCACTTTTGCTTGCACTTTGTTGCTAAGGCTTCAATATTTGCCCTTTACAGTCACTACTTGTATGCCTGCTAGGTGTCCTGACTGTAGTGTGCTGCTGTAGCTTTCCTATTTTCCATGTACATTCACACCTTGGAATGCTTGCTATATCTGCTAGGGTGTTACAGCATGCAGTGTGGTCTGGCCATGGTGTGGGCCTTGACATCTATTAGGGTATTTGACTATGCTGCTGAGCAGGCCCCAGAGACTTTCAGGTTCATCTGTTATCTGCCTCATGGAATGGTACATATCAGTGGGGTACACCCATTAAAATGTCTGGTATGCTGCAGTTGTGACTGTGGGTTAGCATGAGCATATGTATTACTACACTTTTTCTGCCATGCAAGTGGTGAATACTTTCAGGACTCCATAGTTACCATTGCATGTGTTACACCTTTCTGCCTACTGTTTGTACATTTCACATGGAGTCTGTGGGACATCCCTGTAAGTCATTCACTGTTGCTATGTCTAGGCTCTTAACTATTCAAATATGGTGGTGTCAGACCCGTCATGTGTACAGATATTTGCAGGTTGTCCACATTTCTGCCTCATATTTTGGTCAATATCTCATGCACACCTTTTTCTGGCAAATAACTCTGGGCTCAAGTCAGAATATCGTGACAAACATTCAGGTTTCAGACTTCATACCCTTCCAAACATCCCACAAAATGCAGACCCTGTTACTCTCTGACCTGTCTGCGTTTGTTGTAACATTATTTGTAATGTGTCCCTGGTTTTGGGCCTTTGCTCCACATATTTTATTACTTGGTCCAGATGTGTTCCTGTAAGAGGTTGTGGGGTATTGGCAGTGATTATCTTGCTGTGAGTATGTGTGTGGCTTGTAAGGTGCTATAGTGACATTATTACCTACTAGCTACCACCTAGCATGGCTGTTTCTGTTCACACACTACTATTATGGAAATCCACTAGTTTTGATAGTAATTCTAAATGGCATGCTTTGTGTACTACACATCTATATTCCCTTTACATTCATTCCTACTATTACATGATATATTCATTTTAGCACAATGTTCTTGTGTAAGAGTCATGGCTTAGTGGTAAGTCATGCAGGCTACTGTTTCCAAGGTCCTGGGTTCGGGCCTGCCAGTGGGATTTTATTTTGCTTCTGAACTGACTACAAGACCTGTCAATCAAAGTGACTAAGGCACTTTTAAGCAGTTGTAACCAGGCTAGTGCTGGTTTGCACGGAGCTCACGCATGCGCACTGGCGGTTAGCTCCGTGCACACAAGCACACACCCGCTTAAACCGCTTAAACGTGCTTACTCTTGCACACACCCGCGCTATTTTCTTTGAAAGAAAAGAAAATGGGGAAACAGGAAAGTGGTGAAAAAGGGGTCACAAAGAGGGTAAGACAGTAGGGAAACAAGCTTGGGATGTGCAGGAGGGATGTAGGTAAGGCCCATAGCTGCCCATTTCTTCATCAGCAACAGCTGTGCATATGTATGTAATTTGGTGTGACATTTGAAACCTTCCACCCCTGAGAGAGGTGTCAGGACAACAATAATACTTGTTGTACAGCCAATTGTAATTGATAGGTTCCATGTCCAGCAGACATGTGTGCAGAATGGGCAGCTATGTATGGGGCGTAATTTTTTTGTGGGTACAGAGTGCCCTTTTTTTTTTTTTTCAGGTGAGAGTGGTATGTCAGGTGAAGGAAATCGGTACAGCTGGGGAGGTAGGTTGGGTAGGTAAACAGACAAGACAAACAAGATGCATACAGGGGCGGTGTATGACACGTGTGGGGGGTTACACAATTGACGGGGACGGAGGTTTGGATATCCAGAGCCCATGAGCCCACAGATGGCAACAGTGGAACTGATATCCCCACCCATAGGCAGTTGCCACTGTTCCTTCACTGCCCAGGACGTAGCTGTGCTGGGGGCTGTGTAGGTGGGGCAACAGGCATGCCCGTTAGTTGCGCCACCCATGCCTCGAGCTGGCATAGGGGCTCAAGAACAGAGTCCCGAATCTCCCTATGCACCACAGTCCAGACGCTACGGAGGGTGAGTGGTGGTTCCTCCAGCCACACTTGCAGAGGGTGGGCGAGCCCCATCCCCTGCAGTGCTTCCACTCACAGGTGGCACAGGGCCACCGGAGGAGGGTCCGGACTCACCACTAGTGTCAGGTGCACTTGCCAGCTGAGGTGGGAGAGGTGGGTTCGCTGGAACCTGCCTTCCCTGTCATCCTATGTTTTGCATTATGTCATGACAGTTTGGGTTAGTGACATATAATACAATTCACAATTAGTTGTAACAGCATGCATTAGTATTCCCATTAACCAAACACCCAGATATTCACAGCATTGAACAGTGTGCATAGCACATGCATAATTTGAACAGAAATACACAGTCCAACAACATGCAGGGTTAATTGATGGCAACAAGCCATCAGGTGTGGATGTATGAACAGGGCAGATGCATCAACGGACATGCAAATATATATGACCCAACAGGACAAACGTCCAGGGGTGTTAATTGTGATTGCACATACCATTTTCATGTGGAATGGGTTATATGTGGTTATAGGGTGGGGTAAAGAAAGTAATGCTAACACCTTCAAATAACAATACATATGCTGTACATTTCTAATAGCTACAGTTATATACACACTACTGTTCTAACTACAGTTTCCTATATAATAACTATTTCAGCTTGGTGATAGGACTGTTACTGCAACATCAATATACATTTTATGGTTCTTCATACACATTCATTTCTAGCTTTGTTCAGCTACATCATCCTGCTACATTTGCTTTATATAGCTGTAGACAAGTGTGGATGTTTGGTATATCAGACAATCATCCTATCTGCATATTGCAGACTGAGTGCAACATATCCAGATTTTGGGATACACATTCCAGATGCAGCAACACTTTGAACAGATTTTGCTGTTTGGTTTTGAATCTCACATGCATTTCATTATGTCTTGACTGCAGTATACTTTATTCAGGGGTTATTACTACTGTATTGCTGGATTCATGACACTTTCTCACACTCTCTCACTTGCTTTCATTTTACTATTCAGGATGGTACTTACTTCTAGGCTTTATTGACATGTTTTACCTGTAGTTATTACAATCCTTTCCAGCAGTCTCACTTCTGTCATGTTTCAGTATTTCCGCAGGGATGTATTTCACACATGTGATTTCATCATCTTCTGCAGCTATACTTTTCAGCCTGCTGCAGGTTGTGTACTATTTTCTTACAGGTAGGGCATTTTTATTTCAGAATATGTCAGACAGTTTCATTTTTCGGTTTAACTTACAGGCTGAAACACACTTTTGTAATCAAGCAATACTTGCATACACTTTCACACTGTTACTTGCAGATTTTATTCCTTACTGACTACACTGCACTTTTTTGCTGACTGTCATACTTTTATATTTCTTTACAGTTACTGGTAGTGGATTAGTGACCTGCCTGGTGGCGCAACCGCACCAGCCTATCGCCATAGGCTCTGCGGTTCGCAGAACGGACACCTGCAGCTGTATTATAAATGAAGTAATATTGGAATACACATGTCCATAATATCAGCTAGTTTAATTTCTTAAATACATAATTAAATCTTACTTACTCAGTAGTGGGGCGTTGGGTGTTTGCCGGGCCTCCTGGATCCAAAGGTTCAGTTGGTCCTGCTTGCGTCTCTTCAGGTCCGCATGGTGGTGACGGACCTGCTCACCAGTCCTTGGAATCCCTGTGGCACTGGTGAGATCATGAGCCAACCGGTCCCACGCCTCGGCCCTGTATGCTCCCCAGAGGACCTGGCCCTGCATGAGTTGGGCCTCATGATTATGGACTAGGAGCCAGACCATGTACCTGGACTCCTCAACACCCCACCTCTGTGCTCGAAAGCAACTACCCTCTCCTACTCCTGTCATTCTGCCTGCAGGTCAGTTCTACAATCCTTTATGCTGTGTATTCCCACCTATGGGGCTTATATAGTCCGTTTTTCCCGCACATATCTGTGATTGGCCATTTTGGAATTGTATCAACTTCAGTAAACCTGCATTGTCATGCTCCAGTTTGTATTCATTCCTATATATTAGCTATTATTGCATTTCTAGGTACTGCTGTCATGGCTTAGTGGTTTGGTACCTTAACTATGGTGTATAGTATCCTGGGTTCGAACCTGGCCACTGCTTTTTATTTTTCATGACTGTCTAGACATGCTGAGGGGTGTGTCTGTGTAAAGGCAGTTTTGATACAGCTTGCTCAACGTTGCCCGTCGGTTAGCTTGTTTGCGCGGTGCTCAGCTCCGTGCAAATGGGGTACGCTGCTTTAAGCCTCATTTGGCTATCGGCATGCATATTACGCTCAGCTCAGTTAGGGGCACATAGATTTAGCGTGTTAGACCACTGCTCAGCTACGGGTACTCATTTTGCACCAGTTAAACCACTGCTCATCTACGGGCAGATGCACTCACTCTGTTAAACTGTAGCTCAGCTATGAGCACATCTGGCATTTTTTATTCTTTTGTTACCTCACATTTCTTCAATATAAATGGGCTATTTCATTACATTTTACATAAATTGTGGTTTTATGTGTACATATTTGTCAGGGACTTGTTTCCTGCTTATTTTGCAAAAAAAAAATGGTGTTGTGGGGGCTCGAACCATGACTGCCTGCTCTTCAGCCAACATCTCTACCGCTACACTATTGCTTCCTGGCTTGTTTTGCATATTTAGTTCTTATATGCTTTCCCACTGACTGCTAACTGTAGCTGCGCTACGGGCACGCCCGCGCAAACGAGCACACTCACGGTTAAACATCTTTACAATTTAAAAAAAATATATAACATGTTCATTTATATATTTTATGTTCATAGTCTGTGGGGACATGTGTTGTTTTGTGTTTATTCACATTTCCGTCGACTCTGTTGTGGGTGTTTACTTTGGGCACTTTTACACTTCTGGGGGCGTGTCCGCTTGCAGGGCTCAGCCTACGGACACGCCCCCTACTGTCTTACATGGACCGTGTTAGACTTAGGTGTGATTCAGCATGCTCTCATGAATATGCAGAGCATGCTGACATCACTCTGTTTAACTGCAGCCTCCGTGTAAGAGTTATAACTCTTACACAGAGGCTTTGTGAATCCTTGCCTATATCTATGCTCATATGGAAATGCCTTTTAATGTCCTGGAAGCCTATTTGTTCTCTGCATACTTCAGAATGAAAGTTCAGCTGATTTTATGCCTCTTCTGCTGCAAGGGCTAATGTCAGTAGTATACTCCTCTAATAACATGTGGCTCTACAGAGGCTATACATTTATGTATGTACATGGATGACCTCTTTTCCTGATATTGTTCCATCTTTAAAATGAACTTTTCATTAGATACCAAGATAAGGACCAAGACTTCAGATGCATCCTGGTATAACAAAATGAGTACAGAATGCATACAGAATATACACGTCAATAATATCATAATAATAATAATATCATTTTTTAAGTATTTTAAAGCCATTAAACTTATTCCACAGTTTTGTCCGTATAGTTTTGATGGGTAAAAGGACTGCAGATCACAATGTTAGCTGAGCGTTCCAGTCAAGCTCTGACTAGTTTCATTCTCTGTACTCCCTTATATTAACATGTTTTAACAAAATAAGCATTTTAGGATAGCTTTAAATTCTTTTCTTCTAAACAATATTCTTGACAATATAGTTTGGGCAGTAATCTGTGAGAAGATATTTAAGGATGTGCTACACTATGGCTTTCTCTGTTGTACAGAAAAGCAGCAGTGAAGTTAAATATTTTGGGTTACCTCTTATATCCCATTTCAATGCAACAACATAGTTATCATTCAAAATTCTTCTCAACGCCACATATCATAGCTTATCCAATAATTCTGGTGAACAAAAAGGAAAAAGCATTTTTGCAGGAGCAAGTTGTTCCTTAGTAAGAAATAGACAGAGGGGGTATCAGCCTATATTTTATTTACATTTGTTTAGCCTTTCACTTTGTCAGATTATTGAACACAATGCCATAAAAAACAGCATTGCTGGGTATAAAATCACTGAAATGTACTAGAAACAAAAAACATTAACATAATTGCCAACACATTTTCTTAGTTATGCAGATTGCCCACCTTACGCTTGGTATTCCAATAAATCCATTGTGCTAATTCTGCACAATAAAAGTTATTGAGCTGTCCTTTCATCTAATGGGACATTTAAGTTGAATTAATTGAAACTGCCTTGCAAGCTCTTTCATTAATATTGCTTCTTATCAGCTGTCAGATGTCCTCACATTAAGCTAGGTAGATTATTTTAGCTTCCACAAGTCCATCATAAAGCATCTCTTTCATTACACAGTTGGCCATCTGTTCCTCTTATATAGATCAGAGTCAGCCAAAATCATTCCCCAGTCATAGAAAGAATCCTGTATTCTATTCATTCCTTGCCTTGGACAACGGTCTTTGTTTTCAAAGGAGGCAACGGTCAAGTGTTAGGAACCAGACCATTACACGTTCATGCAGACCCTCCCTCCAAAGTGTCTAATACTGCTTATCTAGGATGTCCCATGCATGTTTTTGCATACAAGTGCATGCCTTTCTGGCTTGTCTGTAATATGTAGCTATACTTACCCATGTGTTGCCTGCAATCCGCATACTCTCCTGTTGGGGGCACAACTGTCTTCATACCCCTAAGATAAGTAAGTTGGTATGAGATGCTTTCTTTAATATTGATTGCGAGCTATTTACCCCCATACTACCTGCCCTGGCTCTTTCAAGCCCTGCAGCACTAATTTAATTCAGGTCATCTGGGTCATAATCAGGGTTATACTCCTCTACACACCAGGGCTAGAGACATTTTGTCTATGCAAAGTTTATGGAGAGGATCCATAGAAAATGACTAGCCATGAGGGATGCACAAGTCTTGCTTACTCATTGAACCAGCTATGCATAAAAACATGGAAAACCCCACAGAGAAAAATATGGGTGGAAAGTTATGACAAGAAGACTACTCAGTAGAAAATTTAGGATAACTGCCACATCTTTACTAGATAATTTCTTATAAAAGAATCATTAAGATAGATTTGAACCCAAGCTATTTCTTCCAACTTTGAATAAGCATATGCTTTCTAATGCATCTAATCTACAAAGATAGATCACAAGGCAGCCTAATGGCCCTTACATGCAGACCTAACTTAACTTTATTTCCTAAAGCATTCCATAATACTGTAGTACACAGTCTAGGGATGTGATGGGCTAAAATGAAGAGTAAGATTGATTGCAATTCATGCAGAAGTTTCAGATAGAACACTTTATTCATCATAGCATGTGACTTGAAGGAATGTTACTTTCCACAACTGATATCTATAATAAAACTGTCAACAATATGAAAAAGTAAGGTCAAACATTAATTGGGTCAGTTGTAGATTTTCTGTCCAAATTATGAATATTTTAGAATACTGAGTTAGGCAGACTATCTAAATGGCAGTCTCTCTAAAAGTAGAAGATCCCTTTTTTCATTACTGCAATCCTTCTCTGAAATACAACTTAACTTAAATTGCACTAGTTTAACTAATTACTGCCAGACTCATCATCAATGCACACAATGTTTCCATAAGAAAAGGAAAGGGAAAACTATGTGCAATATATTTAAAATAGATTCTTTTGCTGCATCTTTGCTACCATGATTTTTATGCTAAGCGGAGGAATTTAACTGAAGCACTAATTCATTATTGACCAAAAATGATATCCTTGTTGTTTACCTTAGTAGTTTGTATGTACACATAATTTCCAACCCCCTTTACTTCAATTTCCCATTTTGGGAATAGGCAGATATTATATAAATGGATGTTTTTATTAATAGCAGGAGCAAAGAAACATTGTTCATTAGATCATGCAACAGTGTTTATTTTGTGATGCATATAATCTGTATTATTTTATTATGCATTTATCTCTGCCACATGTTTTTATTACTAATCATTGCGAGTGAGTGAGTTAAAAATCATAATGTGTGAAGAAAATAATTTGAAAAATGAGTGCCATAACTTAGTGGTAGCTGCCAGAGAATTCTGCTGAAAAGGTAACAGGATGTGATATTCTGTTTTGAGGTTGTAGAAATTCAAGAGCAGAAACTTTATTGATCCATTGTTTTACAATTGAGGTGGTAGACTGATCTGAAAGGATCAATTTCAGCCATTGCATGTGAAAGCAGGTAATAATTATAGTCCAAAGATCATAGCAATATTTTATAGAAATGCTTAGAGTAGTAATACTTTAATCACAGCTGATACAAACAAATAGCAGGTGTTCTTACAGCATGAGCAAACTTTTTAAAAAGCAGACAGTCTTGGAGAAATACTAGGGCAACTAGGCAAGATGTTAAAAGTTCTAGACGAATATACATTGAAACACAGTGAACAAAATTAAAATTGTTTAAAGAAGGAAAAAATGCTCTTAGCAGGAATATACAAATGACAGCTGTATTATAAACTGCAGGTGTAAAGAGAGGAAATAAGGCTGCATATTATAATTGGAGATGAGAAAATGTTTTGATGTTGCAAGGCTCTTCACAAGACACCTGAGCCCCTAACGGGAAAAGCAGAAAAGGAAGTTCTGCTGTACCTCAGCCTGTATACTAGAACTTCTAATCTGACTAAATTGTGACTAATTTTTGGATTATTTTTGCAGTTTTATTTCCATTGACTGCACATTACTCAAATATAAAAGACAGAGATAACAACTTCAGTTCTGACAGGTCTCATTGTACAAACAAAGAAAATCAGATAACAATATGGCATTAATTGATATCATTAGTAGATACCATCTAGCCACATGAGGAACACAAGTGCTTTTTTGCTTTTGATTAATGGGGACATCACTTAATTTGCTAGTATTCTTGTTAGTATGAAGCATGATCTACATAAATGACATTCTTTGAGACACACAACACATAAAAGAAGACTGAGATAACCAAAGCAAGTACTGAAAGAATAATGCTGTATACTTCCTGGCTTCCTAGTACTACATCTACAATCTGTTATGTATAGTACTCGCATAAGATAAGTTTAGCTCTCTTCCTCTCTCTAAATACATGAATGCATATAAAATTTTATATATATATATCTATATATATATATATATATATATATATATTTATTCAAGTACACACACACACACAGACGTGTGTGTGTGTGTATATGAATATATATATTTATATATATATATTTATATATAAATATATTTATATATATACATATATATATATATATATATGTATATATATATATATATATATATAGATATATATATATATATATATATGTATATATATATATATATATATATATATATATATATATATATATATATATGGGTCTACTTTAAATAACCGAAAGACCATAAAACCGAAACACAAAAAAATGAAACCAGAATCACAAAACCTCAAAGCACGGAAAACTGCAAAACTGTAAACCACACACATAACACACACAAACAAACACACACAACTACCCCAAACTAGTAAACACACCAACCTACACTAGTGATAGGCAGGGGGCCAAGCCCCCCTGCACCCCCACACTCCCTTACTTTAATATTCTAACTCCGAGATCGCACAAACAGACACACAAGGCAAACTCACACCCACACATTACAGTCCCTCACACACACACAAATCAAAGTCAAAACATACACTTACACACAGCAATACCTCTCACAACTACACTTACACATACATACTTACCTACTGCAGAACACCAAAAGCGCTAAATCAAACTCCCGTAATGTCGGGATTTTGAATTTCGTGCTTTTCGATTTTCTGAGGTTTCGTGATTCTGGTCTCGATCTTCTGGGTTTTGGTGTTGTGGTCTTTCAGTTATTTAAAGTAGACCCATATATATATATATATATATATATATATATATATATATATATATATATATATATATATATATATATATATATATATCTGTCTGTCTATATATATATATATATATATATATCTGTCTGTATATATATATATATATATATATATATATATATATATATATATCTGTCTGTCTATATATATATATATATATATATATATATATATATATATATATATATATATATGTGTGGGTTCGGATGCTTGCTCAAATGAGCAAACGCCCGAAACCCAAACAGCTGGGCACACTTACACGAAAGTGCTTTTCACCAAAGAAGCACTTTCACGTAAGTATGCCTGTTGCTGAGACTGCACTACGGTGCGGGTAAGGGAAATTTCCCTTTTCCCCACTGTAGTGCGGTCTCTGAAGGAGAATATTAAAGTAGGGGTTGTGGGGGGCACAACCCCCCACATGGGAGGTGCTGGGGGGGGCGCTAAAATGTAAATGTAGTTTTTTATTTTTTTTGTAACATGCTTTAACGAAAGTGCTTTTTCGATAAATGCGCTTTCATTAAAGTGTGTTCGGTTATTATGGTTTTGGACGTTTGCCCATTCGAGCAAATGTCCTAGATCTATATATATATATATATATATATATATATATATATATATATATATATATATATGTGAACATGTGAGTATATGTATATTTCTGGCTGCAATTTATAAACTTCTGTTTACACAGCATTGAATCGTGCTGCTTTTTCAGAAGGGCTCTTTAACCTTAGTATTTTATTCTTCTCTTGTGCATAGACAGCCCTTATAGTTCATGTTCAAACTTTTAAAGGATTTAACTGAGCAAGCAAACCCAAACTATAACTAAAGATTGTGAAACTGCCTATGGACTCTACACAGAGACTGCTCACATGTGCTATTAATCCTTACTTCAGCCAGAACTCTTTCCCCTTGAGATATAAAATGCATTTGTCATTCTTCTTTTCGAAGTATGTTCACTGTACTCTTTTTCAGACTTTTGTAACATTTCATTGCATCCCTTTTTCTCCAATGTCATAGAGAAAACATGCACTAGCAGATGATAGATTTCAGCAACAACAACATCATAGCTTTACCTCTGGTAGATGAAGTGCTACAGTAAAACTGATACTGACCATTGCTGTCTTTAATGGCAAATATATCTGGCTGTTTAACTGTTGTCTTTCAGTTAATCTCATTAAAGAGTTTTTTTAATGATATACAGTGTATTACTTTTCATCACATTTTCTAAGCTAGGCTATGGCTCAGAGGTTGTGAACTTGCGCCCAAGCTCCCTAAGTAGCAGATCATTTCATGTTAAAAGAAGGTCATTACTTTCATCTTCTTTACATGGTGGTATGAGACAGCCACAAACATTTGTAAGTTGTTTATTTATTTATTTATGTATTTATTTATTTACTGCCATTTGTTTTTTTGGGACAGTCTGACTGAACAATGCCCTTTTTTAGAGGAGACACAGAGGGAAATATTTTCAGTTTATATTAACTCTCTTACTATTAGTACTTCAAATCTTTGACCTATTGCTTATGCCAGTGCTGTACAGAGCAAACTCGGCTTACTACAGTGCCCTTCAAGCTGCAAATTGAAAACAAATATCAAACTGGTTTATCAGCAAACAGCTGTTGTTAAAACTAAAGAAAACAAAACAAAACATGATACTTAGCAAGCACAGGGATCTGGACAAGTCCACTAGAGAGGTAAAACTTATAAGATCTCCTCATTCAGGCATATATATGTGGGGGTTCAGTCCTGTACTGACCTTAAAGTCCCATGCGGGACATCTGCAGGCCAGATTCAACACGATGCTGTGCTGCTGTTGAAAAATTTCTAGACTGTTTACACAAAATCAAATACCACTACAAGTTTAAAGCAATATACTCAAAAATGAAATAATGTGTGCAATTTAATATTATAAGAGTAATACTATTAAAAAATCTATGTCATTGCTTGGTAGCCTGATATGTTCACTTACTAATGGGCATTAAACAGTTTAAGAATATATAAAATGAATATCACAGAGCAACAATATGATTTCTAGATTTTCCATAGTCTTATTTCTACACTCCACCTCCTAACTACACTGAAGATAGATCCAGAGCTGGGAAAACAAATGCCTTTGTTAAGTAATTGAGAACATGAATAGCATACATGAACTACTCACTAAGGTTAGAAAAGCTACACTTCTTGCAGTTTAGCAAGACAATAGTAATGTTATGTTAACTGTAACTAATATTTACAGAAACACACACACACACACACATGCACACAAAAATCTAACTTTATTGATATGTTAAAACACCATTATTAGTGAAGAGAAGACACATCACATATTATCATTTATTTTCCAAAATTAATTGTAACAATTGAAACATTTATTACATACTGTCTCTCATGCCCGATTGATAAGACTCTAAAATCATATATAGCTGGTCTGACATCTGCTTTGTACTTGCAGAAAAAATGGATAACCACTGCTATTCAAAGACTGAAAAGACAGATTGCTGAGAATTATTCAAATGTTCATGTGCGAAAGCCGCTGCTCTTACCAGCTAAAGTCATCTCTTCAAAACTGGTTTCACATACTATGCAGCAGAAAAAATACAATTTAATCTTTATGCTTTATTATAAAACACACACTGAAATGCTAAGTGCATTAACTAGTACATATACTTGCATAAAATAAAAGGGCCTGGACTGTCTAGATGATCATATTTACCATTACCTGTTGGAAATATGAGTGACAAGAATATGCTTATGACAGGAAACTTTACCTTAATCTAGATTCATCACTTTTACCGGATGAAGCTATAGCATTACGAAAGGCCAGTCTATGGCCCTGCGTCAGTGGCCTCCTTCCACAGCTATATAGAAGGAACTGAGTCAAACATTCTGGTATTCAACATACATTTATTTTCTTAATGGAAAAAATGTCATATTAAAAAAAACAGGAATCCTAGAGTCACTTATCCTTAAGTTTCCCTTCTACTTCACATGTGAATATTTACAAAATAACATAAATGTTAGAAATCCTAATATTTGTAAATGTCTTCTAGTTACCTTACCAGTACTCAAGACTTGAATTAAGTGGCATAGTATACATTCCCATATGTTTTTAGAACTATATGGGTGCTACTTTAACTAGTATTCTCAGACTTTAGAATCTCAGTAATTTAATAACTAGCTAGATAACTTTGATCTTGTTAGTTTTAAAGAAAGCATCTTAGTCTTTTGATACACTTTGAATATGGTTGCCATGATAATCAGTTATACTGTTATGAAAGCTAGCATAAATACTACAGAGGGCCCTGTGCCTAAACTATCTGCTGGATAATTCAAAAGTAAAAGTTGTGGTGTTTGTTATGCTGACTCAGCAATCTATTGACTTAATTTACTACTAATTTTTATGTTTGCTGCATTTATTTATTTAAAAAGCAGATAAAGTAATAAAACTGAAGGTAAAAGTACAAAAAAATTCTAATGTCTTCATCCTGCTACCCCATGTATTTTATAAAGTACTGATATTAATGTGATGTAACATTATCTTTGGAAAATAAATATGTGTTAACAATACTCCACTGGTCATTATGGCATCTTTACATGGTAATAGGAAGTCCTACTAAGGTACACCACCTCTTTATCCATCCTAAACATACACATATTTGGTTGGAAACACAGAAAGTAAGCATTCACAATTCAATAAGATATGTCAGCCTGTTCCTGTGACCTTTCAGATTGCAAAAATAGAACCTATAGCCAGAGAAGCCTGCAAAAGCAGAACTAGGAAAAGGAGTATGCACATTAAAGATTGTAGCTTGTTGTGACACAGCAACCTATAAGAACAGAGCCAGTAGAAAAAAGGACTTTGTCAATAAGACAGTACAGACTGAATGTGTTACAAGGCATACAGTCGAAATGTCATTGCAGCCTGAAGATATATAAATGAGGGATAAGTGTTATTATGGTCTGAAATGTTGTAAAGCAGTGAGTATAAAGGACTATCAGAACTAAAGAAAATGAGCTACTTATTCAGATTGTGCCTTCTAAGAGATTGAAGTTAGGAAGCATGAAAAATGCACAATTCTAGAGGAATTCTAAACCTTATGTCATTCTATAACAGACATCCCAGAAATAGGCAATCCTAAGTAGCAAATGGGCATTTAAAAATATAAATGTGGCAATAAGAAATATTTCACCAGGTTAGTTAAAGAAGGAAATGCAATACCTGGTCAGAGTTCCAAACCCACTTTTATCAGCAAAATAAAAGAAAATCAAATAGAGAAATACTCTAGACAAAGGAAAATATAAAACATTTGGGCAAACTCTGTAAGATACCATTTTTAGATGGAAAGTAAACTAGAGGAGAGAAAGAATGAAAGGGTAATTTTCATTCATTCTAAGAGAGAAGGAAAACTATACAGAGATGGAAAAGAAAATGGGAAGGCATGTTCAACACAGAAGGAGAACTGCACAGATAAGACAGAAAAAGGGACAAAATAACATTAAACAAAATCCTTTTGATATATGTGTTTAGCCAAAATATGGGAACACTAATGAAAAAAAAGAATAGGTTTCTATGCAACAGTTTTATAAAAAGGGAATGTGACAAACAATGGAAATACAAAAAATCTTTAGAGAATACTGAAAAGAATTGTGTTTTCTAGGAAAAGAATTGAAGAATGAAGCTGAAGTGCCTCTACTGGTAGGCTGACTTTAAGGAAGCTTCAGAGAGCTGACCTTAGGTATTCCAGTTATATTTTAAGAAGACTGAAATGAAAGGTGACACTTTGAGCAGTTCAAGGGAAAATGTAGATGAAGTTGTATGTTCCTGCTTATTACCCATAGTTTAGGTGATGATGTTATTTGGAGCACAGAACAAGTAAGCCTGCAGTAAAGAGATCACATTCCGAGTAGGGCTGTAAAGATGCTTTATGACCAAAGTAAAGTAATGGAAGTTTTTTTGTATTCGGGGTAACATCACTCAAAGCAGCTAGTCTTAAACAGAATGCCATAGTGGAAGATCAGAAGACTAAAGAATGTAAAATCAGTACTAGCCCTATGTTATGTGGTAGATAAAACCTGAGATTTCTAAATGACAAGAAGTGCAGTACAAAAGCCAAAGATATTCACAGTATCTATAATAAAGCAAGCACTCACTAAAGATATTTAACATGAAAGGTATAAAAAATTTACACTAAATGGATACATGAAATGTGCATTCATGAGGTTCAACAAGAAAGTACCAAAGTTAAAGGACAACAACATGATTATTTTACTAAATTATCAACGTCTCTGTCCTTTTTCTCCTTATTTACTGTCTGTGTCATGAATAAACAGCAATATAGCATTTAGAATATTTTAAATCAACTGTTTATCTCCACTAAAACAGTACTTTACTGTACTGAGGTGGTTTCACTTTCAAAAAACTTTTGTCCCAACCTGGAAAAGCTTGGTGCAGTCTTCAATTCACTGATGTCATCAAGGCCATTAATACAAATAGTTTTCTGCCCAATTCCCTCCCCATACTGACATCACCATGACCGTCTTAAAAAATACTCATGCTGTGATATCACGGCTTCATGGTCCTTCCCCTACCCATACAGAAAGTAAAGGTTAGAACAATGAAAAGAGTACAGGATTCAAGTCTCCTGCTGTAAGCTGTCAATCACAGTAGGTAACAGCTCAAATTACCCTTAGCACTTTGACAGCTTGGGAAGTTAGGTGTGAAGCGGGATGGGAGATCAGTCAAAATAGTACAGTTCAGGCTTCAAAAAAGACTGCGGTTTAGCTATCCTAAAATGAAGGAGCAGTAAAAAGCACTTTGAAAGTTTGTTCTGTGGCATTTGCACTGTTTGCATTTTAATTAGTCATTGAATGGCATGAAATGTTACTTTAAATGAACTGACTGAAAGACAGCAGTGTATGCATGTAAAATGCATTGACAGGAGTTTTAGGAAGAAAGAGGCCTGTGTGGTGTAATTTTTTACAGTCAAGCACTGCACTGTGGGATACCTGTAGGCAGACTAAGCAATCAGAATTACTTCAAGAATTGCTTCAAGATGCCAGACTCCATGTGGTCAGACTCAGAAATTATATATAAAAAATATTTAATAGCCTGTAAATAGTCCCAGTGGTATTAAAATGTAGAAAACACCAAACAATGATGAAATACATGTTTTTTGAGTTTGTGGGTGCAGTTCTCCTTTAAATGTTAACCCACAATGTCAGTGTAGTGACTGTAATAAAAGTTAGATGACAAAGTGAAAACACAACAGTTTGATACATCCCTTCAATGAAGAAATGGATAGAGAACATGACAGAAACACTAATATAGAGATCCAGAATCAAAACAAAGAGAAGGATGTTGGAATAAAAGCTACAAAAGGAGCTATAATTTAGTTCAGGTTAGATAGTGAAAAGATCCTGCCAGGGATTCCATAAACTCTGTGTAGGCTTTGCTTGAAGCCTACATGGAGTTTACATGTTTGTACAATGAGCAGAAGTGCAAATATTGTAGGCATGTCACACATCATGCTTACACGAATACCAGCAACAGTGTTATAAGCCAGGAAACAATGCAGAGTAGCGTGAATGCAGAAAGAAGATGCACACAAATTGCTTACAGGCCAGCCTGCTCTATGATATTGCTCAGACAGTCACAATGATTTCCAGGGGTGAAAATACTGCAACAACTGCAGCATGAACACATTATAGAAAAGTGTACTCAGTGAAATGTACATTACAGCAGGTTTTTGCAGATTGAACTAATATATGTTAGGTTGATCATCAAGGGCAAATACAATGCAAAATAAATACACTATGCAGGGAAAGTGTGCTGAATAAAATGGCCACAGATATGAATGATAGGAATGAATAAAGAGGAAGCAAGCATGTACAATATGGCAATGTACATAAGATAGGATATGTCAAATTATGTACACTTCCAAGAAAAGTCAGTAGCATATCATGAAGCACATATGTAAATAGCACAGTGCATACTGCTATTTATACCTCCTTTGGACATATATTACCACCCAGAGATGAATGGTTGTGATATAAACATCAGTGACATGCTCAATGGAGGGGACATTTAGCAAGAATGGTATATAAAATAGTACATAGGTTCATAGGTTCATAGGCTGGTACTAGTCTATCAGCCCTAGGGCCCATACAAGCCTAGCCATAACAATTCCATGGATGTTTCATCCCACAATATTTACTTCCCTGGACCCCTGTCTAGCAGGGTGACTGACTTGATCCCCGGGGTGAATTTCCTATCTCCCATTCAATTGTCAAGGTTCCTTTTAAAGAGGGCCAAGGAGGCGCTCTGCTTGACATGTATGGGCAGTCTATTCTAGGATATGGGGAGTCTCTGGGTCAGAAACCTATCCCTCCAGCATGTTTTGTTCATTGTGATGACAAGGTTTAGATCCCTAGGGCATGTGGCTCTGAGGGATTGGGATTTCTTTAAGTGTAGCATGTCTAACAGCTCAGGGTTTGACATGGTCTTGTATGTTAAGCAGAGATCACCTCTGAGCAGACGATATGCCACAGAGTTTAGCTGGAGTTTTTTTATACGGTCAGCATAAGGCATCTGCTTTAGACCTGTGATTCTTTTAGTGAGGTATTTCTTTGGCCTTTCCAGCTGTTGCAGATGTCTTGTGAGGTACATACCAAATGGGGCATTGTACTCTATAATGGGTCTAATGAGAGATGAGTACAGTGGGACAATGACCTCCTTTTTTCTGGATGAAAAGCCCTTAGTGATGAGGTGTGCCACATAGAAGGATTTTCTGACTGTTGTGGTGATGTGATTATTGAAGGTGAGACCACTGTCCACCTGTGTCCCTAAGTCTATCATCACACTTTCGGTGTTTAGTGTACTGCCACCTATGTGGTAATTCATGGGTACATGTTTTTTCCCAAAGGGGATAGCTATACATTTCTTGGCATTAAGCTTGAGCCCATGGCTCTGGCACCAAGCATCTGTTTCTGTAATGCCCTTTTGTAGAATATCCACATCATTTGGGGATTCAATAATGGCTCCCAGTTTGCAGTCATCTGCGAACTTTATTAGCCAGAGTCCCTTAGTGTTGGCCTGTACTTCAGAGAAGTAGATGGCAAACAAGAGCGGTCCCAGGACTGAACCCTGGGGTACTCCACTTGGCACCTGTCTGGAGCTGGATTTGGAGTTGGCTACTTTTACAGTCTGGGAACTGTCAGTAAGCCATTTGGCAACCCATCGAGTGACGTAGGGATTTATGCCCAGCTTAGTAAGTTAATCAATGATTCCAGAGTGGGGGATTGTGTCAAAGGCCTTGGCGAGGTCCAGATAGGCTGTGTGGACTGCCTTACCCTCATCCACAGCTCTGAAGACTGATTTGAAGAACTCAATCAGGTTCAGGAGACAAGATTGGCCCTTCACAAACCCAAACTGGGTGAGGTCCAGTGTTTGAAGTTTGCCAATGTCTTTGTTTAAAAGTCACATGATAACGCATTCCATGCTGTTGCAGATCAAGCTCATCAGACTGATGGGACGGTAGTTCCTGGGGTCCAAGGTGGATCCCTTTTTGTGGAGTGGGATAACTGCAGCTGTGCTCCACTCAGTGGGCATGAAGCCTGAGGTGAAGCTATGATTAAACATGACACTTAGGTGAGGTGCCATTTCATTTTGTAGTTCATGTAGTACACAGCCTGGGATGTCATCTGGTCCCATGGATGCTGTATTCTTAGCTTTGGAGAGTGCGGTTTCTACATGTGTGGCCATGATTACTGGAATTTGGAAATCTTTTGGTATTAAGATGGGCCTTTTAGGGACTGAGAGAGTGGTGAAGTTGGCACTAAATTGATCTGCCAGGATATTGGCAATATCCTTGGGATCAGTATATTTAATGCCATTCTGTTGTTGCTCAGAGCAGATCTGAGAATTGCCATTTAGATTCTTGACATAACTATAGAATGCTGTGTGGTTGTCTTTGGAATCTTTAGCAATTTTATTTTCATAACTAGCTCTGGAGGATTTTATGAGAGATCTTAGCTTCTTACTGAGGCTGGTAAGGGAGTTTTTTGCATCCTGGGATTTTCCTCTTTTCTGCAACAGTTTCTTCCTTCTGTTGGATAGTTTGTTTATGGCAGGGGACCACCAGATTGGCTTCCTTTCTTTGGAGGAGAGCGTCTTGGTTCTGTTTGGAGTCGCATGATTCATGCACAAGTGGATGTGCTCATACAGTGCCTTAGTGTAGGATTCAGCAGTCAAACTTTCAGCTCCCATCTGCATGGGTATCATGAAGTTTGTCACTTTTGACTTGAGTATAGCATGAAGTTGGCTTTGGAGAAGTTTTTTCGGAGGTTTCCTTACTTGGGGGGTGGGGATGGGATGTGGATGTCAAGGGAGATTAGCTTATGGTCAGACCTGACCAATGTGGGGGTGACAATAGGTGTAGAGCATCTATCTCCCATGTTGGTAATGACCAGATCTAGAATAATGGAGCCCTTGGTGGGACAATGGATTAGTTGATCCAGGGTGTTGGAATTTATGAATTCCAAGAACCGTTGGGAAAAGGTGTTTGTACTCGAGTAGTTTTTCCAGTTAATGGGAGGATAGTTGAAATCACCCAGTATTAGGGTGTTTGGCTGCATCTTAGTATTTTCCAGTATGTTTAAAAAGGTGTAGTGAGAATCTTGGGGCATGGTGGAGGATCTGTAGCAAGCTAC